>NW_027311890.1:0-27500 GCF_040954645.1 Diabrotica undecimpunctata | reverse complement strand
CACACACACTGACACACACACATACACACACACACACTCACACACCCACGCACACACGCACACACATACATACACTCTTCACCTCTCGACTCCTACCCATTATTCTCCTCTTACGACAGGCAGGGACTTCTTGCCACGGTCGTGTTCTTATCTCTGCAAGCCAAACGGACACACACACACGCACACACACACACACGCACACGCACCCGCACACGCACACACTCTCCACCTCTCGACTCCTATCCATTAGTCGCCTCTTACAACAGGCATGGCCTTCTTGCCACCGCTTTTTTCTTATCTCTGCGAGCGAAGGGACACACACACACACATAAACACACACACTCACACACACATGCACACACGCACGCACACACGCACACATACATACACTCACACACACACAAACACGCACATACGCACACACATACATTCTTCACCTCTCTAATCCTACCTATTAGTCGCCTCTCACGACAGGCAGGGCCTTCTTGCCTCGGCCGTATTCTTATCTCTGCAAGCCGAACGGACGCACACACTCACACACACACGCACGCACACACGCACACACACGCACACACGCACACACACACATACACTCTTCACCTCTCGACTCCTACCAATTAGTCGCCACTTACGACAGGCAGGGCCTTCTTGCCTCGGCCGTATTCTTATCTCTGCAAGCCGAACGGACACACACACACTCACACACACACACACGCACACACGCACACACACACACATACACTCTTCACCTCTCGACTCCTACCTATTAGTCGCCTCTTACGATAGGCAGGGCCTTCTTGCCTCGGTTGTGCTCTTATCTCTGCAAGCCGAACTAACAAACACACATACTCACACACGCACACACGCACACACGCACACACACACACACATACACTCTTCACCTCTCGACTCCTACCCATTAGTTGCCTCTTAACGACAGGCAGTGCCTTCTTGCCACGGCCGTGTTCTCATCTCTGCGAGCCGACCGGACACACACACACACTGACACACACACATACACACACACGCACACACACACACATACACTCTTCACCTCTCGACTCCTACCCATTAGTTGCCTCTTAACGACAGGCAGGGCCTTCTTGCCTTGGCCGTATTCTTATCTCTGCAAGCCGAACGGACGCACACACTCACACACACACGCACGCACACACGCACACACACGCACACACGCACACACACACATACACTCTTCACCTCTCGACTCCTACCAATTAGTCGCCACTTACGACAGGCAGGGCCTTCTTGCCTCGGCCGTATTCTTATCTCTGCAAGCCGAACGGACACACACACACTCACACACACACGCACGCTCACACGCACACACACACACACACACACACATACACTCTTCACCTCTCGACTCCCACCTATTAGTCGCCTCTTAAGATAGGCAGGGCCTTCTTGCCTCGGTTGTGCTCTTATCTCTGCAAGCCGAACTAACAAACACACACACATACACACACACATACACACACATACTCACATACGCACAAACACACGCACACACACAAAGACACATACACTCTTCACCTCCCGACTCCTATTCATTAGTCGCCTCTTACGACAGGCAGGGACTTCTTGCCACGGCCGTGTTCTTATCTCTGCGAGCCGAACGGACACACACACATACACACACACGCACACACACACGCACACACGCACCCACACACATACCCTCTTCACCTCTCGACTCCTACTTATTAGTCGCCCACTCTTCACATCTCGACTCCTACCCATTAGTCGCCCCGTACGATTTGCATCGCCTTCTTGCCACGGCTGTTTTCTTATCTCTGCGAGCCGAAGGGACACACACACATACATACACACACACTCACAAACACACACACACACACGCACGCACACACGCACACACACATACACTCACACACACACAAACACGCCCACACGCACACACACATACATTCTTCACCTCTCGACTCCTAACTATTAGTCGCCTCTTACGATAGGCAGGGCCTTCTTGCCTTGGCCGTGTTCTTATCACTGCAAGCCGAACGGACACACACACATACTCACACACGCACACACACACACGCACACACGCACACACACATACACTTTTCACCTCTCGACTCCTAGTTATTAGTCGCCCACTCTTCGCCTCTCGACTCCTATCCATTAGTCGTCCCGTACGATTTGCATCGGTTTCTTGCCACGGCTGTTTTCTTATCTCTGCGAGCAGAAGGGACACACACACATACATACACACACACTCACAAATACACACACACACGCACGCACACATGCACACACACATACACTCACACACACACAAACACGCCCACACGCACACACACATACATTCTTCACCTCTCGACTCCTACCTATTAGTCGCCTCTTACGATAAGCAGGGCGTTCTTGCCTCGGTCGTGTTTTTATCTGTGCAAGCCGAACTAACACACACACATACTCACACACGCACACACACACGCACACACGCACACACACATACACTTTTCACCTCTCGACTCCTACTTATTAGTCGCCCACTCTTCGCCTCTCGACTCCTATCCATTAGTCGCCCCGTACGATTTGCATCGCTTTCTTGCCACGGCTGTTTTCTTATCTCTGCGAGCCGAACGGACACACACACACCCACACACACAAGCACGCACACACGCACACACACAAATACACTTTTCACCTCTCGACTCCTACCCATTAGTCGCCTCTTACGACAGGCATGGCCTTCTTGCCTCGGCCGTATTCTTATCTCTGCAAGCCGAACGGACACACACACACCCACACACACAAGCACGCACACACGCACACACACAAATACACTTTTCACCTCTCGACTCCTACCCATTAGTCGCCTCTTACGACAGGCATGGCCTTCTTGCCTCGGCCGTATTCTAATCTCTGCGAACCGAATGGACACACACATACATACACACACATATTTACACACGCACAAACACACACACACCCACACACGCACACACACATACACATACACTCTTAACCTCTCGACTCCTACCCATTAGTCGCCTCTTACGACAGGCAGGGCCTTCTTGCCACGGCCGTGTTCTCATTTCAGCGAGCCGACCGGACACACACACACACGCACATGCAAACATACGCACACAGGCACAAACGCACACACGCAAACGCACACGCACACGCACACACTCTCCACCTCTCGACTCCTATCCATTAGTCGCCTCTTAAGACAGGCTGAGCCTTCTTGCAACGAACGCATTCTTATCTCTGCGAGCCGAACGGACACACACACACACTCACACACAAACACACACACGCAAGCACACATACACTATTCACCTCTCGACTTCTACCCATTATTCTCCTCTTACGACAGGCAGGGCCTTCTTGCCTCGGCCGTATTCTTATCTCTGCAAGCCGAACGGACACACACACACGCACACACAAACACGCGCACACAGGCACACACGCACACACGCACACACGCACACGCACACACACAGACACATACACTCTTCACCTCTCAACTCCTACCCATTAGTCGCCTCTTAAGACAGGCAGGGCCTTCTTGCCACCGCCGTATTCTTATCTCTGCGAGCCGAACGGACACACACACACACACTCACACACACGGACACACACACACCTACACTCTTCACCTCACGACTCCTACCTATTACTCGCCCCTTACGACAGGCAGGGCCTTTTTGCCTCGCTGTATTCTTATCTCTGCAAGCCGAACGGACACACATACATGCACACACACTTACACACACGTTCACTCTTCACCTATTGACTCCTACCCATTAGTCGCTCCTTACAGCAGGCATGGCCTTCTTGCCACGACCGTATTCTTATCTCTGTGAGCCAAAGGGACACACACACACACACATACACATACACACAGACATACTCACACACACACACGCACACATACACTCTTCACCTCTCGATTCCTACCCATTAGTCGCCTCTTACGACAGGCATGGCCTTCTTGCCACGGCTGTATTCTTACCTCGGCGAGCCAAAGAACACACAGACACATACACACACACTCACACACGCACACACACACGCGCACACTCGCACACATGCACATACATACACTCTCCACCTCTCGACTCCTAGCCATTAGTCGCCTCTTACGATAGGCATGGCCTTCTTGCCACCGCCGTATTCTTTTTTCTGCGAGTCAAACGGACACATACAAACACTCACATACACACACACGCACACACACACACATACACACACGCACACACACACACACACACAATCACTCTTCACCTCTCGACTCCTACCTATGAGAAGCCCCTTACGGCATGCAGGGCCTTCTTGCCTCGGCCGTATTCTTATCTCTGCGAGCCGAACGGACACACACAGAGATACACACACACACACTCACACACGCACACGCACACGAACATACACACACACGTACACTCTTCACATCTCGACTCCTACCCATTAGTCGCTCCTTACAGCAGGCATGGCCTTCTTGCCACGGCCGTATTCTTATCTCTGCGAGCCAAAGGGACACACACACACACACGCACACACGCACACACACACAAACACTCTTCACCTCTCGACTCCTACCCATTAGTCGCCTCTTACGACAGGCATGGCCTTCTTGCCACGGCTGTATTCTTATCTCTGCGAGCCAAAGGACACACACACACATACTCACACACGTACACACACACACGCACACACGCACACACACATACACTCCTCACCTTTTGACTCCTACCCATTAGTCGCCTCTTGCGACAGGCAGGGCTTTCTTGCCACGGCCGTGTTCGTATCTCTGCGAGCCGAACAGACACACACACACTCACACACACACACACGCACACACAGACACATACACTCTTCACCTCTCGACTCCTACCCATTAGTCGCCTCTTTCGACAGGCAGGGCCTTTTTGCAACGGCCGTGTTCTTATCTCTGCGAGCCATACAGACACAGATACACACTCACACACACACACACACCTACACTCTTTACCTCTCGACTCCTACCTATTACTCGCCCCTTACGACAGGCAGGGCCTTCTTGCCTCGGCTGTGTTCTTATCTCTGCAGGCCGAACGGACACACATACATACACACACACTCACACACGCACACACACACACACACACTCACACACACGCACACACACACATACACTCTTCACCTTTCGACTCCTACCCATTAGTCGCCTCTTACGACAGGCAGGGCCTTCTTGCCACGGCCGTATTCTTATCTCTGCGAGCCATACAGACACACATACACACTCACACACACACCTACACTCTTCACCTCTTGACTCCTACCTATTACTCGCACCTTACGACAGGCAGGGCCTTCTTGCCTCGGCTGTATTCTTATCTCTGCAGGCCGAACGGACACACATACATACACACACACTTACACACGCACACACACACACACACACTCACACACACACACGCACACATACACACACACATACACTCTTCACCTCTCGACTCCTACCCATTAGTCGCCTCTTACGACAGGCAGGGCTTCTTGCCACGGCCGTATTCTTATCTCTGCGAGCCGAACGGACACACACACACTCACACACGCACACACGCACACACATACACACATACACTCTTCACCTCTCGACTCCTACCCATTAGTCGTCTCTTACGACAGGCAGGGCCTTTTTGCCACGGCCTTGTTTTTATCTCTGCAAGCCATAAAGACACACACACACACACACACACTCACACACACACACACACACCTAAACTCTTCTAAACGACAGGCAGGGCCTTCTTGCCACGGCTGTATTCTTATCTCTGCAAGCCGAACGGACACACACACACACATACACTCACACACGCACACACACACACACTCACACACAGGTACACTCTTCAACTCGCGACTCCTACGCATTAGTTGCTCCTTACAGCAGGCATGGCCTTCTTGCCACGGCCGTATTCGTACCTCTGCGAGCAGAAGAGACACGCACACACACACACACATACACATACACACACACACGCGCGCACACACACACACATACACTCTTCACCTCTCGACTCCTACCCATTAGTCGCTCCTTACAGCAGGCATGGCCTTCTTACCACGACCGTATTTTTATCTCTGCGAGCCGAAGGGATACACACACACACACACACTCACAAACATCCACACAGGCGCACACGCACACACGCACGCTTACACGAACACACACATACACTCACACACACACACACATGCACACACGCACACACACACACATGCACTCTTCACCTCTCGACTCCTACCTATTAGTCGCCTCTTACGATAGGCAGGGCCTTCTTGCCTCGGCAGTGTTCTTATCTCTGCAAGCCGAACGGACACACACAAATACTCACACACGCACACACACATGCACACACGCACACACACACATACACTCTTCACCTCTCGACTCCTACCTATTAGTCGCATTTTACGATAGGCAGGGCCTTCTTGCCTCCGTCGTGTTCTTATATCTGCAGGCCGAACTAACACACACACATACTCACACACGCACACACACACACGCACACACACATACACTCTTCACCTCTCGACTCCTACTTATTAGTCGCTCCTTACAAGCTGCAGGGCCTTTTTGCCCCGGCCGTATTTTTATCTCTGCATGCCAAACGGACACACAAACATACACACGCACGCACACACACACACACATACACTCTTCACCTCTCGACTCCTACCCATTATTCTCCTCTTACGACAGGCAGGGCCTTCTTGCCACGGCCGTATTTTTATCTCTGCGAGCCGAGCGGACACACACACAGTCACACACACACACATACACTATTCACCTCTCGACTCCTCCCTTTTGGTCGCCTCTTACGAGAGGCAGGGCCTTCTTTCCCCGGCCGTATTCTTATCTCTGCAAGCCGAACGGATACACACACTTACACACACACGCACGCACACACGCACACACACACACAAATACACTCTTCACCTCTCGACTCCTACCCATTACTCGCCTTTTACGACAGGCATGTCCTTCTTGCCTCGTCCGTATCTCTGCGAGCCGAACGGACACTTCACATACATACACACACACTTACAAACGCACAAACACACACACATGCACACACACATACACTCTTCACCTCTCGACTCCTACCCATTAGTCACCTCTTACGACAGGCATGGCATTCTTGCCACCGCTGTTTTCTATTCTCTGTGAGCCGAAGGGACACACATACAGACACACACACACTCACAGACACACACACACGCACGCACACACGCACACACACATATACTCTCACACACACACATGCACACACACATACACTCTTCACCTCTCGACTCCTACCCATTAGTCACCTCTTACGACAGGCATGGCATTCTTGCCACCGCTGATTTCTTATCTCTGCGAGCCGAAGGGACACACATACACATACACACACACTCACACACACACGCACACACGCACGCACACATACACTCTTCACCTCTCGACTCCTACCTATTAGTCGCCCCTTACAAGAGGCAGGGCCTTCTTGCCTCGGCCGTATTCTTATCTCTGCAAGCCAAACGGACACACACACATACTCACACACGCACACACACACGCATACACACATACACTCTTCACATCTCGTCTCCTACCTATTAGTCGCCCCTTACAAAAGGCAGGGCCTTCTTGCCTCGGCCGTATTCTTATCTCTGCAAGCCAAACGGACACACAAACATACACACACACTCACACACGCACACACACGCACACACGCACACACACACACACATATACACTCTTTACCACTTGACTCCTACCCATTAGTCGCCTCTTACGACAGGCAGGGCCTTCTTGCCACGGCCGTGTTCTTATCTCTGCCAGCCTACTGGACACACACACACTCACACACACAAATACACACACACACACTCACACACGCACACACACGCACACACGCACACACACACACACACATACACACACACACTCACACACACACACGCACACACGCATGCACACACGCACACACACATACACTCACACACACACACAAACACGCACACACGCACACACACATACATTCTTCACTTCTCTAATCCTACCAATTAGTCGCCTCTCACGACAGGCAGGGCCTTCTTGCCTCGGCCGTGTTCTTATCTCTGCAAGACGAACGGACACACACACAAACACGCACACACGCACACACACATACATTCTTCACCTCTCGACTCCTACCTATTAGTCGCCTCTTAAGACAGGCAGGGTCTTCTTGCCACGGACGTATACCTATCTCTGCGAGCCGAACGGACACACACACACACACTTGCACACATACACACACACATACACATACACGCTTCACCTCTCGACTCCTACCCATTAGTCGCTCCTTACAGCAAGCATGGCCTTCCTGCCACGGACGTATTCTTATCTCTGCGAGCCGAAGGGATACACACACATACACACACACATACACACACACATACTCACACACGGACGCACACACGCACACACACATACACTCACACACACACAAACACGCACACACGCACACACACATACATTCTTCACCTCTCGACTCCTACCTATTAGTCGCCTCTTACGATAGGCAGGGCCTTCTTGCCTCGGTCGTGCTACTATCTCTGCAAGCCGAACGGACACACACACACATACACACACACTCTCACACGCACACACACGCACATACGCACACACATATACACTCTTCACCACTCGACTCCTACCCATTATTCGCCTCTTACGACAGGCAGGGCCTTCTTGCCACGGCCGTGTTCTTATCTCTGCGAGCCGACTGGACACACACACACTCACACACACAAATACACACACACTCACACACGCACACACACGCACACTCATACACACATACACTCTTCACCTCTCGACTCCTACCCATTAGTCGCCTCTTACGACAGGCAGGGCCTTCTTGCCACGGCCGTGTTCTTATCTCTGCAAGCCGAACGGACACACACACACACGCACACACACACACACGCACACGCACACGCACACGCACACACTATTCACATCTCTAGTCCTACCCATTATTCTCCTCTTACGACAGGCAGGGACTTCTTGCCACGGCCGTGTTCTTATCTCTGCAAGCCTAACGGACACACACATACATACACACACTCACACACACACACGCACACACACACACACACACGCACACACGCACACACACACAAATACACTCTTTACCTCTCGACTCCTACCCATTAGTCGCATCTTACGACAGGCATGGACTTATTGCCTCGGCCGTATTCTAATCTCTGCGAGCCGAACGGACACACACATACGTACACACACACTCACACACACACACACGCACACACACACGCACACATACCCTCTTCACCTCTCGACTCCTACCCATTAGTCGCCTCTTACGACAGGCATGGACTTATTGCCTCGGCCGTATTCTAATCTCTGCGAGCCGCACGGACACACACACATTCACACACACACTCACACACGTACGCACACACGCACACACACACATACACTCTTCACCTCTCGACTCCTACCCATTATTCTCCTCTTACGACAGGCAGGGACTTTTTGCCACGGCCGTGTTCTTATCTCTGCGAGCCGAACGCACACACACACACACACTCACACACAAACACACACACGCAAGCACACATACACTATTCACCTCTCGACTTCTACACATTATTCTCCTCTTACGACAGGCAGGGACTTCTTGCCACGGCCGTGTTCTTATCTCTGCAAGCCGAACGGACACATACACACACGCACACATAAACACACGCACACAGGCACACACGCACACACGCACACACGCACACGCACACCCACACGCACACACTTTCCACCTCTCGATTCCTATCCATTAGTCGCCTCTTAAGACAGGCAGGGCCTTCTTGCCACGGACGTATTCTTATCTCTGCGAGCCGAACGGACACACACACACACGCACAGACAAATACACGCACACAGGCACACACGCACACACGCACACGTACACGCACACGCACACACTCTCCACCTCTCGACTCCTATCCATTAGTCGCCTCTTAAGACAGGCAGGGCTTTCTTGCCTCGGCCGTATTCATATCTCTGCAAGCCAAACGGACACACACACAAATACACTCTTCACCTCTCGACTCCTACCCATTAGTCGCCTCTTACGACAGGCATGGACTTATTGCCTCGGCCGTATTCTAATCTCTGCGAGCCGAACGGACACACACATACGTACACACACACTCACACACACAAACACGCACACACTCACGCACACATACCCTCTTCACCTCTCGACTCCTACCCATTAGTCGCCTCTTACGACAGCCAGGGCCTTCTTGCCACGGCCGTGTTCTCATTTCAGCGAGCCGACCGGACACACACACACACGCACACACAAAGACACGCACACAGGCACAAACGCACACACGCTAACGCACACGCACACGCACACACTCTCCACCTCTCGACTCATATCCGTTAGTCGCCTTTTAAGACAGGCACGGCCTTCTTGCCACGAACGCATTCTTATCTCTGCGAGCCGAACGGACACACACACACACTCACACAGACACGCACGCACACACGCCACTCACACGCACACACACACACTCACACACGCACACACACACGCACACACGCACCCACACACATACACTCTTCACCTCTCGACTCCTAACTATTAGTCGCCTCTTACGATAGGCAGGGTCTTCTTGCCTCGGACCTGTTCTTATCTCTGCAAGCCAAACGGACACACACACACACACTCGCACACACACATACACACACATACACGCTTCACCTCTCGACTCCTACCCATTAGCCGCATCTTAAGACATTCAGGGCCTTCTTGCCTCGGTCGTGTTCTTCTCTCTGCAAGCCGAACGGACACACACACACACGCACACACAAACACACGCACACAGGCACCCACGCACACGCACATGCACACGCACACGCACACACTCTCCACCTCCCGACTCCTATCCATTTGTCGCCTCTTACGACAGGCAGGGCCTTCTTGCCTCGGTCGTGTTCTTATCTCTGCAAGCCGAACGGACACACACACACACACACGCACACACAAACACACGCACACAGGCACCCACGCACACGCACATGCACACGCACACGCACACACTCTCCACCTCTCGACTCCTATCCATTAGCCGCCTCTTAAGACAGGCAGGGCCTTCTTGCCCCGGACGTATTCTTATCTCTGGAAGCCGAGCGGACAAACACACACACACACGCACGCACGCACTCACGCACACACACACACTCACACACACACAAACACACGCACACACGCACACACAAACACACGCACACAGGCACCCACGCACACGCACATGCACACGCACACGCACACACTCTCTACCTCTCGACTCCTATCCATTTGTCGCCTCTTACGACATTCAGGGACTTCTTGCCACGGCCGTTTTCTTATCTCTGCGAGCCGAACGGACACACACACACACACTCACACAGACACACACACGCAAGCACACATCTTCATCTTCTCGACTCCTACCCATTAGTCGCCTCTTACGACAGGCAGGGCCTTCTTGCCACGGCCGTGTTCTCATTTCAGCGAGCGGACCGGACACACACACACGCACATACAAACACACGCACACAGGCACAAGATTCCTATCCATTAGTCGCCTCTTAAGACAGGCAGGGCCTTCTTGCCGCGGACGTATTTTTATCTCTGCGAGCCGAACGGGCACACACACGCACACACAAACACACGCACACAGGCACACACGCACACACGCACACGTACACGCACACACTCTCCACCTCTCGACTCCTATCCATTAGTCGCCTCTTAAGACAGGCAGTGCCTTCTTGCCTCGGCCGTATTTTTATCTCTGCAAGCCAAACGGACACACACACACATACACACACACACACTCACACACGCACAAACACACGTACACACACACAGACACATACACTCTTCACCTCTCGACTCCTACCCATTAGTCGTCTCTTACGACAGGCAGGGACTTCTTGGCACGGCCGTGTTCTTATCTCTGCGAGCCGAACGGACACACACACTCACACACACACACGCACACACACACTCACACACGCACACACACACAAATACACTCTTCACCTCTCGACTCCTACCCATTAGTCGCCTCTTACGACAGGCATGGACTTATTGCCTCGGCCGTATTCTAATCTCTGCGAGCCGAACGGACACACACACCCGCACACACGCACGCACACATCCCCTTTTCACCTCTCGACTCCCACCCATTAGTCGCCTCTTACGACAGCCAGGGCCTTCTTGCCACGGCCGTGTTCTCATTTCAGCGAGCCGACCGGACACACACACACACGCACACACAAACACACGCACACAGGCACAAACGCACTCACGCTAACGCACACGCACACGCACACACTCTCCACCTCTCGACTCCTATCCATTAGTCGCCTTTTAAGACAGCCACGGCCTTCTTGCCACGAACGCATTCTTATCTCTGCGAGCCGAACGGACACACACACACACTTACACAGACACGCACGCACACACGCCACTCACACGCACACACACATACTCACACACGCACACACACACGCACACACGCACCCACACACATATACTCTTCACCTCTCGACTCCTACCTATTAGTCGCCTCTTACGATAGGCAGGGTCTTCTTGCCTCGGACGTGTTCTTATCTCTGCAAGCCAAACGGACACACACACACACACTCGCACACACACATACACACACATACACGCTTCACCTCTCGACTCCTACCCACTAGTCGCATCTTAAGACATTCAGGGCCTTCTTGCCTCGGTCGTGTTCTTATCTCTGCAAGCCGAACGGACACACACACACACGCACACACAAACACACGCACACAGGCACCTACGCACACACACATGCACACGCACACGCACCCACTCTCCACCTCTCGACTCCTATCCATTTGTCGCCTCTTACGACAGGCAGGGCCTTCTTGCTACGGACGTGTTCTTATCTCTGCAAGCCAAACGGACACACACACACACACACTCGCACACACACATACACACACATACACGCTTCACCTCTCGACTCCTACCCATTAGTCGCATCTTAATTTTCTACAGTTTTTTCGATTTTCCGGCAAAAAAATGCATAATTTCTGGCCACGTGTTTACATTTGTTTAATCAGAAAGTCACCCTTAATCGAAATAATTCAAATTTTAAACAAAATATACACTTTTAATTTTCACGAAATTTTCAGCAAGTACAAACATCCAAGTGGAAATTTTTCTCAGGAACTGTAAGATGTAGGAAAATTCTGAGTATAGCAGAAGAACGAGCGGCCAATTTTATGTAGGAAATGTGTATTCGCTTGACTCTCGGACCAAAATTGACGCCAATATAGCCGATTAACCAAATTTGATAAAAATCCAAGGGTACCCCCTTGGAAAATTTTTTCCAAATTTTCCAGAAAAAAAAATTTTGTTTAATGTTTTGGTACATGCTCTTGGTCCAGCTTATTCCAAACATGTGTTTTTTTCTAATCCCTTAACCCCAGTTTGCCGGAAAAGAGGAAAAATCGAATTAAAAAATTTACAGTTTTTTCGGTTTTCCGGCAAAACGGTCCATAATTTTTAGCCACATGTTTAGATTTTTTTAATCAGCAAGTCACCCTTAATCAAAATAATTCAAATTTTAAACAAAATATTCACTTTTAATTTTCACGAAATTTTCAGCAAGTACAAACATCCAAGTGGAAATTTTTCTCACGAACCGTAAGATGTAGGAAAACTCTGATTATGGCAGAAGAACGAGCGGCCAATTTTATGTAGGAAATGTGTATTCGCTTGACTCTCGGACCAAAATTGACGCCAATATAGCCGATTAACGAAATTTGATAAAAATCCAATTTTCTACAGTTTTTTCGATTTTCCGGCAAAAAAATGCATAATTTCTGGCCACGTGTTTACATTTGTTTAATCAGCAAGTCACCCTTAATCGAAATAATTCAAATTTTAAACAAAATATACACTTTTAAATTTCACGAAATTTTCAGCAAGTAAAAACATCCAAGTGGAAATTTTTCTCACGAACCGTAAGATGTAGGAAAATTCTGAGTATGGCAGAAGAACGAGCGGCCAATTTTATGTAGGAAATGTGTATTCGCTTGACTCTCGGACCAAAATTGACGCCAATATAGCCGATTAACGAAATTTTATAAAAATCCAATTTTCTACAGTTTTTTCGATTTTCCGGCAAAAAAATGCATAATTTCTGGCCACGTGTTTACATTTGTTTAATCAGAAAGTCACCCTTAATCGAAATAATTCAAATTTTAAACAAAATATACACTTTTAATTTTCACGAAATTTTCAGCAAGTACAAACATCCAAGTGGAAATTTTTCTCAGGAACCGTAAGATGTAGGAAAATTCTGAGTATGGCAGAAGAACGAGCGGCCAATTTTATGTAGGAAATGTGTATTCGCTTGACTCTCGGACCAAAATTGACGCCAATATAGCCGATTAACCAAATTTGATAAAAATCCAAGGGTACCCCCTTGGAAAATTTTTTCCAAATTTTCCAGAAAAAAAAATTTTGTTTAATGTTTTGGTACATGCTCTTGGTCCAGCTTATTCCAAACATGTGTTTTTTTCTAATCCCTTAACCCCAGTTTGCCGGAAAAGAGGAAAAATCGAATTAAAAAATTTACAGTTTTTTCGGTTTTCCGGCAAAACGGTCCATAATTTTTAGCCACATGTTTAGATTTTTTTAATCAGCAAGTCACCCTTAATCAAAATAATTCAAATTTTAAACAAAATATTCACTTTTAATTTTCACGAAATTTTCAGCAAGTACAAACATCCAAGTGGAAATTTTTCTCACGAACCGTAAGATGTATTCGCTTGACTCTCGGACCAAAATTGACGCCAATATAGCCGATTAACCAAATTTGATAAAAATCCAAGGGTACCCCCTTGGAAAATTTTTTCCAAATTTTCCAGAAAAAAAAATTTTTTTTAATGTTTTGGTACATGATCTTGGTCCAGCTTATTCCAAACATGTGTTTTTTTCTAATCCCTTAACCCCAGTTTGCCGGAAAAGAGGAAAAATCGAATTAAAACATTTACAGTTTTTTCGGTTTTCCGGCAAAACGGTCCATAATTTTTAGCCACAAGTTTAGATTTTTTTAATCAGCAAGTCACCCTTAATCGAAATAATTCAAATTTTAAACGAAATATTCACGAAATTTTCAGCAAGTACAAACATCCAAGTGGAAATTTTTCTCACGAACCGTAAGATGTAGGAAAATTCTGAGTATGGCAGAAAAACGAGCGGCCAATTTTATGTAGGAAATGTGTATTCGCTTGACTCTCGGACCAAAATTGACGCCAATATAGCCGATTAACGAAATTTGATAAAAATTCAATTTTCTACAGTTTTTTCGATTTTCCGGCAAAAAAATGCATAATTTCTGGCCACGTGTTTACATCTGTTTAATCAGCAAGTCACCCTTAATCGAAATAATTCAAATTTTAAACAAAATATACACTTTTAATTTTCACGAAATTTTCAGCAAGTACAAACATCCAAGTGGAAATTTTTCTCACGAACCGTAAGATGTAGGAAAATTCTGAGTATGGCAGAAGAACGAGCGGCCAATTTTATGTAGGAAATGTGTATTTGCTTGACTCTCGGACCAAAATTGACGCCAATATAGCCGATTAACGAAATTTGATAAAAATCCAATTTTCTACAGTTTTTTCGATTTTCCGGCAAAAAAATGCATAATTTCTGGCCACGTGTTTACATTTGTTTATTCAGCAAGTCACCCTTAATCGAAATAATTCAAATTTTAAACAAAATATACACTTTTAATTTACACGAAATTTTCAGCAAGTACAAACATCCAAGTGGAAATTTTTCTCACGAACCGTAAGATGTAGGAAAATTCTGAGTATGGCTGAAGAACGAGCGGCCAATTTTATGTAGAAAATGTGTATTCGCTTGACTCTAGGACCAAAATTGACGCCAATATAGCCGATTAACCAAATTTGATAAAAATCCAAGGGTACCCCCTTGGAAAATTTTTTCCAAATTTTCCAGAAAAAAAAATTTTTTTTAATGTTTTGGTACATGCTCTTGGTCCAGCTTATTCCAAACATGTGTTTTTTTCTAATCCCTTAACCCCAGTTTGCCGGAAAAGAGGAAAAATCGAATTAAAACATTTACAGTTTTTTCGGTTTTCCGGCAAAACGGTCCATAATTTTTAGCCACATGTTTAGATTTTTTTAATCAGCAAGTCACCCTTAATCGAAATAATTCAAATTTTAAACAAAATATTCACTTTTATTTTCACGAAATTTTCAGCAAGTACAAACATCCAAGTGGAAATTTTTCTCACGAACCGTAAGATGTAGGAAAATTCTGAGTATGGCAGAAGAACGAGCGGCCAATTTTATGTAGGAAATGTGTATTCGCTTGACTCTCGGACCAAAATTGACGCCAATATAGCCGATTAACGAAATTTGATAAAAATCCAATTTTCTACAGTTTTTTCGATTTTCCGGCAAAAAAATGCATAATTTCTGGCCACGTGTTTACATTTGTTTAATCAGCAAGTCACCCTTAGTCGAAATAATTCAAATTTTAAACAAAATATACACTTTTAATTTTCACGAAATTTTCAGCAAGTACAAACATCCAAGTGGAAATTTTTCTCACGAACCGTAAGATGTAGGAAAATTCTGAGTATGGCAGAAGAACGAGCGGCCAATTTTATGTAGGAAATGTGTATTCGCTTGACTCTCGGACCAAAATTGACGCCAATATAGCCGATTAACGAAATTTGATAAAAATTCAATTTTCTACAGTTTTTTCGATTTTCCGGCAAAAAAATGCATAATTTCTGGCCACGTGTTTACATTTGTTTAATCAGCAAGTCACCCTTAATCGAAAAATTCAAATTTTAAACAAAATATACACTTTTAATTTTCCCGAAATTTTCAGCAAGTACAAACATCCAAGTGGAAATTTTTCTTACGAACCGTAAGATGTAGGAAAATTCTGAGTATGGCAGAAGAACGAGCGGCCAATTTTATGTAGGAAATGTGTATTCGCTTGACTCTCGGACCAAAATTGACGCCAATATAGCGGATTAACGAAATTTGATATAAATCCAATTTTCTACAGTTTTTTCGATTTTCCGGCAAAAAAATGCATAATTTCTGGCCACGTGTTTACATTTGTTTAATCAGCAAGTCACCCTTAATCGAAATAATTCAAATTTTAAACAAAATATACACTTTTAATTTTCAGCAAGTACAAACATCCAAGTGGAAATTTTTCTCACGAACCGTAAGATGTAGGAAAATTCTGAGTATGGCAGAAGAACAAGCGGCCAATTTTATGTGGGAAATGTGTATTCGCTTGACTCTCTGACCAAAATTGACGCCAATATAGCCGATTAACGAAATTTGATAAAAATCCAATTTTCTACAGTTTTTTCGATTTTCCGGCAAAAAAATGCATAATTTCTGGCCACGTGTTTACATTTGTTTAATCAGCACGTCACCCTTAATCGAAATAATTCAAATTTTAAACAAAATATACACTTTTAATTTTCACGAAATTTTCAGCAAGTACAAACATCCAAGTGGAAATTTTTCTCACGAACCGTAAGATGTAGGAAAATTCTGAGTATGGCAGAAGAACGAGCGGCCAATTTTATGTAGAAAATGTGTATTCGCTTGACTCTCGGACCAAAATTGACGCCAATATAGCCGATTAACCAAATTTGATAAAAATCCAATTTTCTACAGTTTTTTCGATTTTCCGGCAAAAAAATGCATAATTTCTGGCCACGTGTTTACATTTGTTTAATCAGTAAGTCACCCTTAATCGAAATAATTCAAATTTTAAACAAAATATACACTTTTAATTTTCACGAAATTTTCAGCAAGTACAAACATCCAAGTGGAAATTTTTCTCACGAACCGTAAGATGTAGGAAAATTCTGAGTATGGCAGAAGAACAAGCGGCCAATTTTATGTAGGAAATGTGTATTCGCTTGACTCTCGGACCAAAATTGACGCCAATATAGCCGATTAACGAAATTTGATAAAAATCCAATTTTCTACAGTTTTTTCGATTTTCCGGCAAAAAAATGCATAATTTCTGGCCACGTGATTACATTTGTTTAATCAGCAAGTCACCCTTAGTCGAAATAATTCAAATTTTAAACAAAATATACACTTTTAATTTTCACGAAATTTTCAGCAAGTACAAACATCCAAGTGGAAATTTTTCTCACGAACCCTAAGATGTAGGAAAATTCTGAGTATGGCAGAAGAACGAGCGGCCAATTTTATGTAGGAAATGTGTATTTGCTTGACTCTCGGACCAAAATTGACGCCAATATAGCCGATTAACGAAATTTGATAAAAATTCAATTTTCTACAGTTTTTTCGATTTTCCGGCAAAAAAATGCATAATTTCTGGCCACGTGTTTACATTTGTTTAATCAGCAAGTTACCCTTAATCGAAATAATTCAAATTTTAAACAAAATATACACTTTTAATTTTCACGAAATTTTCAGCAAGTACAAACATCCAAGTGGAAATTTTTCTCACGAACCGTAAGATGTAGGAAAATTCTGAGTATGGCAGAAGAACGAGCGGCCAATTTTATGTAGAAAATGTGTATTCGCTTGACTCTCGGACCAAAGTTGACGCCAATATAGCCGATTAACCAAATTTGATAAAAATCCAATTTTCTACAGTTTTTTCGATTTTCCGGCAAAAAAATGCATAATTTCTGGCCACGTGTTTACATTTGTTTAATCAGCAAGTCACCCTTAGTCAAAATAATTCAAATTTTAAACAAAATATACACTTTTAATTTTCACGAAATTTTCAGCAAGTACAAACATCCAAGTGGAAATTTTTCTCACGAACCGTAAGATGTAGGAAAATTCTGAGTATGGCAGAAGAACGAGCGGCCAATTTTATGTAGGAAATGTGTATTCGCTTGACTCTCGGACCAAAATTGACGCCAATATAGCCGATTAACCAAATTTGATAAAAATCCAAGGGTACCCAGAAAAAAAAATTTTGTTTAATGTTTTGGTACATGCTCTTGGTCCAGCTTATTCCAAACATGTGTTTTTTTTCTAATCCCTTAACCCCAGTTTGCCGGAAAAGAGGAAAAATCGAATTAAAAAATTTACAGTTTTTTCGGTTTTCCGGCAAAACGGTCCATAATTTTTAGCCACATGTTTAGATTTTTTTAATCAGCAAGTCACCCTTAATCGAAATAATTCAAATTTTAAACAAAATATTCACTTTTAATTTTCACGAAATTTTTAGCAAGTACAAACATCCAAGTGGAAATTTTTCTCACGAATTGTAAGATGTAGGAAAATTCTGATTATAACAGAAGAACGAGCGGCCAATTTTATGTAGGAAATGTGTATTCGCTTGACTCTCGGACCAAAATTGACGCCAATATAGCCGATTAACGAAATTTGATAAAAATCCAATTTTCTACAGTTTTTTCGATTTTCCGGCAAAAAAATGCATAATTTTTGGCCACGTGTTTACATTTGTTTAATCAGCAAGTCACCCTTAATCGAAATAATTCAAATTTTAAACAAAATATACACTTTTAATTTTCACGAAATTTTCAGCAAGTACAAACATCCAAGTGGAAATTTTTCTCACGAACCGTAAGATGTAGGAAAATTCTTAATATGGCAGAAGAACGAGCGGCCAATTTTATGTAGGAAATGTGTATTCGCTTGACTCTCGGACCAAAATTGACGCCAATATAGCCGATTAACGAAATTTGATAAAAATCCAATTTTCTACAGTTTTTTCGATATTCCGGCAAAAAAATGCATAATTTCTGGCCACGTGTTTACATTTGTTTAATCAGCAAGTCACCCTTAATCAAAATAATTCAAATTTTAAACAAAATATACACTTTTAATTTTCACGAAATTTTCAGCAAGTACAAACATCCAAGTGGAAATTTTTCGCACGAACCGTAAAATGTAGGAAAATTCTGAGTATGGCAGAAGAACGAGCGGCCAATTTTATGTAGGAAATGTGTATTCGCTTGACTCTCGGACCAAAATTGACGCCAATATAGCCGATTAACGAAATTTGATAAAAATCCAATTTTCTACAGTTTTTTCGATTTTCCGGCAAAAAAATGCATAATTTCTGGCCACGTGTTTACATTTGTTTAATCAGCAAGTCACCCTTAATCGAAATAATTCAAATTTTAAACAAAATATACACTTTTAATTTTCACGAAATTTTCAGCAAGTACAAACATCCAAGTGGAAATTTTTCTCACGAACCGTAAGATGTAGGAAAATTCTTAATATGGCAGAAGAACGAGCGGCCAATTTTATGTAGGAAATGTGTATTCGCTTGACTCTCGGACCAAAATTGACGCCAATATAGCCGATTAACGAAATTTGATAAAAATCCAATTTTCTACAGTTTTTTCGATATTCCGGCAAAAAAATGCATAATTTCTGGCCACGTGTTTACATTTGTTTAATCAGCAAGTCACCCTTAATCAAAATAATTCAAATTTTAAACAAAATATACACTTTTAATTTTCACGAAATTTTCAGCAAGTACAAACATCCAAGTGGAAATTTTTCGCACGAACCGTAAGATGTAGGAAAATTCTGAGTATGGCAGAAGAACGAGCGGCCAATTTTATGTAGGAAATGTGTATTCGCTTGACTCTCGGACCAAAATTGACGCCAATATAGCCGATTAACGAAATTTGATAAAAATCCAATTTTCTACAGTTTTTTCGATTTTCCGGCAAAAAAATGCATAATTTCTGGCCACGTGTTTACATTTGTTTAATCAGCAAGTCACTCTTAATCGAAATAATTCAAATTTTAAACAAAATATACACTTTTAATTTTCACGAAATTTTCAGCAAGTACAAACATCCAAGTGGAAATTTTTCTCACGAACCGTAAGATGTAGGAAAATTCTGAGTATGGCAGAAGAACAAGCGGCCAATTTTATGTAGAAAATGTGTATTCGCTTGACTCTCGGACCAAAATTGACGCCAATATAGCCGATTAACCAAATTTGATAAAAATCCAAGGGTACCCCCTTGGAAAATTTTTTCCAAATTTTCCAGAAAAAAAAATTTTTTTTAATGTTTTGGTACATGCTCTTGGTCCAGCTTATTCCAAACATGTGTTTTTTTCCAATCCCTTAACCCCAGTTTGCCGGAAAAGAGGAAAAATCGAATTAAAAAATTTACAGTTTTTTCGGTTTTCCGGAAAAACGGTCCATAATTTTTAGCCACATGTTTAGATTTTTTTAATCAGCAAGTCACCCTTAATCGAAATAATTCAAATTTTAAACAAAATATTCACTTTTAATTTTCAGCAAGTACAAACATCGAAGTGGAAATTTTTCTCATGAACCGTAAGATGTAGGAAAATTCTGAGTATGGCAGAAGAACGAGCGGCCAATTTTATGTAGGAAATGTGTATTCGCTTGACTCTCGCACCAAAATTGACGCCAATATAGCCGATTAACGAAATTTGATAAAAATTCAATTTTCTACAGTTTTTTCGATTTTCCGGCAAAAAAATGCATAATTTCTGGCCACGTGTTTACATTTGTTTAATCAGCAAGTCACCCTTAATCGAAATAATTCAAATTTTAAACAAAATATACACTTTTAATTTTCACGAAATTTTCAGCAAGTACAAACATCCAAGTGGAAATTTTTCTCACGAACCGTAAGATGTAGGAAAATTCTGAGTATGGCAGAAGAACGAGCGGCCAATTTTATGTAGGAAATGTGTATTCGCTTGACTCTCGGACCAAAATTGACGCCAATATAGCCGATTAACGAAATTTGATAAAAATCCAATTTTCTACAGTTTTTTCGATTTTTCGGCAAAAAAATGCATAATTTCTGGCCACGTGTTTACATTTGTTTATTCAGCAAGTCACCCTTAATCGAAATAATTCAAATTTAAACAAAATATACACTTTTAATTTTCACGAAATTTTCAGCAAGTACAAACATCCAAGTGGAAATTTTTCTCACGAACCGTAAGATGTAGGAAAATTCTGAGTATAACAGAAGAACGAGCGGCCAATTTTATGTAGAAAATGTGTATTCGCTTGACTCTCGGACCAAAATTGACGCCAATATAGCCGATTAACCAAATTTGATAAAAATCCAATTTTCTACAGTTTTTTCGATTTTCCGGCAAAAAAATGCATAATTTTTGGCCACGTGTTTACATTTGTTTAATCAGCAAGTCACCCTTAATCAAAATAATTCAAATTTTAAACAAAATATACACTTTTAATTTTCAGCAAGTACAAACATCCAAGTGGAAATTTTTCTCACGAACCGTAAGATGTAAAAAAATTCTGAGTATGACAGAAGAACGAGCGGCCAATTTTATGTAGGAAATGTGTATTCGCTTGACTCTCGGACCAAAATTGACGCCAATATAGCCGATTAACGAAATTTGATAAAAATCCAATTTTCTACAGTTTTTTCGATTTTCCGGCAAAAAAATGCATAATTTCTGGCCACGTGTTTACATTTGTTTAATCAGCAAGTCACCCTTAATCGAAATAATTCAAATTTTAAACAAAATATTCACTTTTAATTTTCACGAAATTTTTAGCAAGTACAAACATCCAAGTGGAAATTTTTCTCACGAACCGTAAGATGTAGGAAAATTCTGAGTATGGCAGAAGAACGAGCGGCCAATTTTATGTAGGAAATGTGTATTCGCTTGACTCTCGGACCAAAATTGACGCCAATATAGCCGATTAACCAAATTTGATATAAATCCAATTTTCTACAGTTTTTTCGATTTTCCGGCAAAAAAATGCATAATTTCTGGCCACGTGTTTACATTTGTTTAATCAGCAAGTCACCCTTAATCGAAATAATTCAAATTTTAAACAAAATATACACTTTTAATTTTCAGCAAGTACAAACATCCAAGTGGAAATTTTTCTCACGAACCGTAAGATGTAGGAAAATTCTGAGTATGGCAGAAGAACAAGCGGCCAATTTTATGTAGGAAATGTGTATTCGCTTGACTCTCTGACCAAAATTGACGCCAATATAGCCGATTAACGAAATTTGATAAAAATCCAATTTTCTACAGTTTTTTCGATTTTCCGGCAAAAAAATGCATAATTTCTGGCCACGTGTTTACATTTGTTTAATCAGCACGTCACCCTTAATCGAAATAATTCAAATTTTAAACAAAATATACACTTTTAATTTTCACGAAATTTTCAGCAAGTACAAACATCCAAGTGGAAATTTTTCTCACGAACCGTAAGATGTAGGAAAATTCTGAGTATGGCAGAAGAACGAGCGGCCAATTTTATGTAGAAAATGTGTATTCGCTTGACTCTCGGACCAAAATTGACGCCAATATAGCCGATTAACCAAATTTGATAAAAATCCAATTTTCTACAGTTTTTTCGATTTTCCGGCAAAAAAATGCATAATTTCTTGCCACGTGTTTACATTTGTTTAATCAGCAAGTCACTCTTAATCGAAATAATTCAAATTTTAAACAAAATATACACTTTTAATTTTCACGAAATTTTCAGCAAGTACAAACATCCAAGTGGAAATTTTTCTCACGAACCGTAAGATGTAGGAAAATTCTGAGTATGGCAGAAGAACGAGCGGCCAATTTTATGTAGGAAATGTGTATTCGCTTGACTCTCGGACCAAAATTGACGCCAATATAGCCGATTAACGAAATTTGATAAAAATTCAATTTTCTACAGTTTTTTCGATTTTCCGGCAAAAAAATGCATAATTTCTGGCCACGTGTTTACATTTGTTTAATCAGCAAGTCACCCTTAATCGAAATAATTCAAATTTTAAACAAAATATACACTTTTAATTTTCACGAAATTTTCAGCAAGTACAAACATCCAAGTGGAAATTTTTCTCACGAACCGTAAGATGTAGGAAAATTCTGAGTATGGCAGAAGAACGAGCGGCCAATTTTATGTAGGAAATGTGTATTCGCTTGACTCTCGGACCAAAATTGACGCCAATATAGCCGATTAACCAAATTTGATAAAAATCCAAGGGTACCCCCTTGGAAAATTTTTTCCAAATTTTCCAGAAAAAAAAATTTTGTTTAATGTTTTGGTACATGCTCTTGGTCCAGCTTATTCCAAACATGTGTTTTTTTCTAATCCCTTAACCCCAGTTTGCCGGAAAAGAGGAAAAATCGAATTAAAAAATTTACAGTTTTTTCGGTTTTCCGGCAAAACGGTCCATAATTTTTAGCCACATGTTTAGATTTTTTTAATCAGCAAGTCACCCTTAATCGAAATAATTCAAATTTTAAACAAAATATTCACTTTTAATTTTCACGAAATTTTTAGCAAGTACAAACATCCAAGTGGAAATTTTTCTCACGAACCGTAAGATGTAGGAAAATTCTGATTATAACAGAAGAACGAGCGGCCAATTTTATGTAGGAAATGTGTATTCGCTTTACTCTCGGACCAAAATTGACGCCAATATAGCCGATTAACGAAATTTGATAAAAATCCAATTTTCTACAGTTTTTTCGATTTTCCGGCAAAAAAATGCATAATTTTTGGCCACGTGTTTACATTTGTTTAATCAGCAAGTCACCCTTAATCGAAATAATTCAAATTTTAAACAAAATATACACTTTTAATTTTCACGAAATTTTCAGCAAGTACAAACATCCAAGTGGAAATTTTTCTCACGAACCGTAAGATGTAGGAAAATTCTTAATATGGCAGAAAAACGAGCGGCCAATTTTATGTAGGAAATGTGTATTCGCTTGACTCTCGGACCAAATTGACGCCAATATAGCCGATTAACGAAATTTGATAAAAATCCAATTTTCTACAGTTTTTTCGATATTCCGGCAAAAAAATGCATAATTTCTGGCCACGCGTTTACATTTGTTTAATCAGCAAGTCCACCCTTAATCAAATAATTCAAATTTTAAACAAAAATATACACTTTTAATTTTCACGAAATTTTCAGCAAGTATAAACATCCAAGTGGAAATTTTTCGCACGAACCGTAAGATGTAGAAAATTCTGAGTATGGCAGAAGAACGAGCGGCCAATTTTATGTAGGAAATGTGTATTCGCTTGACTCTCGGACCAAAATTGACGCCAATATAGCCGATTAACGAAATTTGATAAAAATCTAATTTTCTACAGTTTTTTCGATTTTCCGGCAAAAAAAATGCATTATTTCTGGCCACGTGTTTACATTTGTTTAATCAGCAAGTCACCCTTAATCGAAATAATTCAAATTTTAACAAAATATACACTTTTAATTTTCACGAAATTTTCAGCAAGTACAAACATCCAAGTGGAAATTTTTCTCACGAACGTAAGATGTAGGAAAATTCTGAGTATGGCAGAAGAAACAAACGGCCAATTTATGTAGAAAATGTGTATTCGCTTGACTCTCGGACCAAATTGACGCCAATATAGCCGATTAACCAAATTTGATAAAAATCCAAGGGTACCCCCTTGGAAAATTTTTCCAATTTTCCAGAAAAAAAAATTTTTTTAATGTTTTGGTACATGCTCTTGGTCCAGCTTATTCCAAACATGTGTTTTTTTCCAATCCCTTAACCCCAGTTTGCCGGAAAAGAGGAAAAATCGAATTAAAAAATTTACAGTTTTTTTCGGTTTTCCGGAAAAACGGTCCATAATTTTTAGCCACATGTTTAGATTTTTTAATCAGCAAGTCACCCTTAATCGAAATAATTCAAATTTTAAACAAAATATTCACTTTAATTTTCAGCAAGTACAAACATCGAAGTGGAAATTTTTCTCACGAACCGTAAGATGTAGGAAAATTCTGAGTATGGCAGAAGAACGAGCGGCCAATTTTATGTAGGAAATGTGTATTCGCTTGACTCTCGCACCAAAATTGACGCCAATATAGCCGATTAACGAAATTTGATAAAAATTCAATTTTCTACAGTTTTTTCGATTTTCCGGCAAAAAAATGCATAATTTCTGGCCACGTGTTTACATTTGTTTAATCAGCAAGTCACCCTTAATCGAAATAATTCAAATTTTAAACAAAATATACACTTTTAATTTTCACGAAATTTTCAGCAAGTACAAACATCCAAGTGGAAATTTTTCTCAGGAACCGTAAGATGTAGGAAAATTCTGAGTATGGCAGAAGAACGAGCGGCCAATTTTATGTAGGAAATGTGTATTCGCTTGACTCTCGGACCAAAATTGACGCCAATATAGCCGATTAACGAAATTTGATAAAAATCCAATTTTCTACAGTTTTTTCGATTTTTCGGCAAAAAAATGCATAATTTCTGGCCACGTGTTTACATTTGTTTATTCAGCAAGTCACCCTTAATCGAAATAATTCAAATTTAAACAAAATATACACTTTTAATTTTCACGAAATTTTCAGCAAGTACAAACATCCAAGTGGAAATTTTTCTCACGAACCGTAAGATGTAGGAAAATTCTGAGTATGGCAGAAGAACGAGCGGCCAATTTTATGTAGGAAATGTGTATTCGCTTGACTCTCGAACCAAAATTGACGCCAATATAGCCGATTAACGAAATTTGATAAAAATCCAATTTTCTACAGTTTTTCGATTTTCCGGCAAAAAAATGCATAATTTCTGGCCACGTGTTTACATTTGTTTAATCAGCAAGTCACCCTTATACGAAATAATTCAAATTTTAAACAAAATATTCACTTTTAATTTTCACCAAATTTTCAGCAAGTACAAACATCCAAGTGGAAATTTTTCTCACGAACCGTAAGATGTAGGAAAATTCTGAGTATGGCAGAAGAACGAGCGGCCAATTTTATGTAGGAAATGTGTATTCGCTTGACTCTCGGACCAAAATTGACGCCAATATAGCCGATTAACGAAATTTGATAAAAATCCAATTTTCTACAGTTTTTTCGATTTTCCGGCAAAAAAATGCATAATTTTTGGCCACGTGTTTACATTTGTTTAATCAGCAAGTCACCCTTAATCGAAATAATTCAAATTTTAAACAAAATATACACTTTTAATTTTCAGCAAGTACAAACATCCAAGTGGAAATTTTTCTCACGAACCGTAAGATGTAGGAAAATTCTGAGTATGGCAGAAGAACGAGCGGCCAATTTTATGTAGAAAATGTGTATTCGCTTGACTCTCGGACCAAAATTGACGCCAATATAGCCGATTAACCAAATTTGATAAAAATCCAATTTTCTACAGTTTTTTCGATTTTCCTGCAAAAAAATGCATAATTTCTGGCCACGTGTTTACATTTGTTTAATCAGCAAGTCACCCTTAGTCGAAATAATTCAAATTTTAAACAAAATATACACTTTTAATTTTCACGAAATTTTCAGCAAGTACAAACATCCAAGTGGAAATTTTTCTCACGAACCGTAAGATGTAGGAAAATTCTGAGTATGGC
>NW_027311889.1:2175000-2193942 GCF_040954645.1 Diabrotica undecimpunctata | reverse complement strand
ACTGTAAATGTTTTAATTCGATTTTTCCTCTTTTCCGGCAAACTGGGGTTAAGGGATTAGAAAAAAACACATGTTTGGAATAAGCTGGACCAAGATCATGTACCAAAACATTAAAAAAAAATTTTTTTTCTGGAAAATTTGGAAAAAATTTTCCAAGGGGGTACCCTTGGATTTTTATCAAATTTGGTTAATCGCCTATATTGGCGTCAATTTTGGTCCGAGAGTCAAGCGAATACACATTTTCTACATAAAATTGGCCGCTCGTTCTTCTGCCATACTCAGAATTTTTCTACATCTTACGGTTCGTGAGAAAAATTTCCACTTGGATGTTTGTACTTGCTGAAAATTTCGTGAAAATTAAAAGTGTATATTTTGTTTAAAATTTGAATTATTTCGATTAAGGGTGACTTGCTGAATGAACAAATGTAAACACGTGGCCAGAAATTATGCATTTTTTTGCCGGAAAATCGAAAAAACTGTAGAAAATTGGATTTTTATCAAATTTCGTTAATCGGCTATATTTGCGTCAATTTTGGTCCGAGAGTCAAGCGATTACACATTTCCTACATAAAATTGGCCGCTCGTTCTTCTGCCATACTCAGAATTTTCCTACATCTTACGGTTCGTGAGAAAAATTTCCACTTGAATGTTTGTACTTGCTGAAAATTTCGTGAAAATTAAAAGTGTATATTTTGTTTAAAATTTGAATTATTTCGATTAAGGGTGACTTGCTGATTAGACAAATGTAAACACGTGGCCAGAAATTATGCATTTTTTTGCCGGAAAATCGAAAAAACTGTAGAAAATTGGATTTTTATCAAATTTCGTTAATCGGCTATATTGGCGTCAATTTTGGTCCGAGAGTCAAGCGAATACACATTTCCTACATAGAATTGGCCGCGCGTTATTCTGCCATAATCAGAATTTTCCTACATCTTACGGTTCGTGAGAAAAATTTCCACTTGGATGTTTGTACTTGCTGAAAATTTCGTGAAAATTAAAAGTGAATATTTTGTTTAAAATTTGAATTATTTTGATTAAGGATGACTTGCTGATTAAAAAAATCTAAACATGTGGCTAAAACTTATGGACCGTTTTGCCGGAAAACCGAAAAAACTGTAAATTTTTTAATTCGATTTTTCCTCTTTTCCGGCAAACTGGGGATAAGGGATTAGAAAAAAACACATGTTTGGAATAAGCTGGACCAAGAGCATGTTCCAAAACATTAAACAAAATTTTTTTTTCTGGAAAATTTGGAAAAAATTTTCCAAGGGGGTACCCTTGGATTTTTATCAAATTTGGTTAATCGGCTATATTGGCGTCAATTTTGGTCCGAGAGTCAAGCGAATACACATTTCCTACATAAAATTGGCCGCTCGTTCTTCTGCCATACTCAGAATTTTCCTACATATTACGGTTCGTGAGAAAAATTTCCACTTGGATGTTTTTACTTGCTGAAAATTTCGTGAACATTAAAAGTGTATATTTTGTTTAAAATTTGAATTATTTCGATTAAGGGTGACTTGCTGATTAAACAAATGTAAACACGTGGCCAGAAATTATGCATTTTTTTGCCGGAAAATCGAAAAAACTGTAGAAAATTGGATTTTTATCAAATTTCGTTAATCGCCTATATTGGCGTCAATTTTGGTCCGAGAGTCAAGCGAATACACATTTTCTACATAAAATTGGCCGCTCGTTCTTCTGCCATACTCAGAATTTTTCTACATCTTACGGTTCGTGAGAAAAATTTCCACTTGGATGTTTGTACTTGCTGAAAATTTCGTGAAAATTAAAAGTGTATATTTTGTTTAAAATTTGAATTATTTCGATTAAGGGTGACTTGCTGAATGAACAAATGTAAACACGTGGCCAGAAATTATGCATTTTTTTGCCGGAAAATCGAAAAAACTGTAGAAAATTGGATTTTTATCAAATTTCGTTAATCGGCTATATTTGCGTCAATTTTGGTCCGAGAGTCAAGCGATTACACATTTCCTACATAAAATTGGCCGCTCGTTCTTCTGCCATACTCAGAATTTTCCTACATCTTACGGTTCGTGAGAAAAATTTCCACTTGAATGTTTGTACTTGCTGAAAATTTCGTGAAAATTAAAAGTGTATATTTTGTTTAAAATTTGAATTATTTCGATTAAGGGTGACTTGCTGATTAGACAAATGTAAACACGTGGCCAGAAATTATGCATTTTTTTGCCGGAAAATCGAAAAAACTGTAGAAAATTGGATTTTTATCAAATTTCGTTAATCGGCTATATTGGCGTCAATTTTGGTCCGAGAGTCAAGCGAATACACATTTCCTACATAGAATTGGCCGCGCGTTATTCTGCCATAATCAGAATTTTCCTACATCTTACGGTTCGTGAGAAAAATTTCCACTTGGATGTTTGTACTTGCTGAAAATTTCGTGAAAATTAAAAGTGAATATTTTGTTTAAAATTTGAATTATTTTGATTAAGGATGACTTGCTGATTAAAAAAATCTAAACATGTGGCTAAAACTTATGGACCGTTTTGCCGGAAAACCGAAAAAACTGTAAATTTTTTAATTCGATTTTTCCTCTTTTCCGGCAAACTGGGGATAAGGGATTAGAAAAAAACACATGTTTGGAATAAGCTGGACCAAGAGCATGTTCCAAAACATTAAACAAAATTTTTTTTTCTGGAAAATTTGGAAAAAATTTTCCAAGGGGGTACCCTTGGATTTTTATCAAATTTGGTTAATCGGCTATATTGGCGTCAATTTTGGTCCGAGAGTCAAGCGAATACACATTTCCTACATAAAATTGGCCGCTCGTTCTTCTGCCATACTCAGAATTTTCCTACATATTACGGTTCGTGAGAAAAATTTCCACTTGGATGTTTTTACTTGCTGAAAATTTCGTGAACATTAAAAGTGTATATTTTGTTTAAAATTTGAATTATTTCGATTAAGGGTGACTTGCTGATTAAACAAATGTAAACACGTGGCCAGAAATTATGCATTTTTTTGCCGGAAAATCGAAAAAACTGTAGAAAATTGGATTTTTATCAAATTTCGTTAATCGGCTATATTGGCGTCAATTTTGGTCCGAGAGTCGAGCGAATACACATTTCCTACATAAAATTGGCCGCTTGTTCTTCTGCTATACTCAGAATTTTCCTACATCTTACGGTTCGTGAGAAAAATTTCCACTTGGATGTTTGTACTTGCTGAAAATTAAAAGTGTATATTTTGTTTAAAATTTGAATTATTTCGATTAAGGGTGACTTGCTGATTAAACAAATGTAAACACGTGGCCAAAAATTATGCATTTTTTTGCCGGAAAATCGAAAAAACTGTAGAAAATTGGATTTTTATCAAATTTCGTTAATCGGCTATATTGGCGTCAATTTTGGTCCGAGAGTCAAGCGAATACACATTTCCTACATCAAATTGGCCGCTCGTTCTTCTGTCATACTCAGAATTTTCCTACATCTTACGGTTCGTGAGAAAAATTTCCACTTGGATGTTTGTACTTGCTGAAAATTTCGTGAAAATTAAAAGTGAATATTTTGTTTAAAATTTGAATTATTTCGATTAAGGGTGACTTGCTGATTAAACAAATGTAAACACGTGGCCAGAAATTATGCATTTTTTTGCCGGAAAATCGAAAAAACTGTAGAAAATTGGATTTTTATCAAATTTCGTTAATCGGCTATATTGGCGTCAATTTTGGTCCGAGAGTCAAGCGAATACACATTTCCTACATAAAATTGGCCGCTCGTTCTTCTGCCATAATCAGAATTTTCCTACATCTTACGGTTCGTGAGAAAAATTTCCACTTGGATGTTTGTACTTGCTGAAAATTTCGTGAAAATTAAAAGTGAATATTTTGTTTAAAATTTGAATTATTTTGATTAAGGGTGACTTGCTGATTAAAAAAATCTAAACATGTGGCTAAAAATTATGGACCGTTTTGCCGGAAAACCGAAAAAACTGTAAATTTTTTAATTCGATTTTTCCTCTTTTCCGGCAAACTGGGGTTAAGGGATTAGAAAAAAACACATGTTTGGAATAAGCTGGACCAAGAGCATGTACCAAAACAATAAACAAAATTTTTTTTTCTGGAAAATTTGGAAAAAATTTTCCAAGGGTGTACCCTTGGATTTTTATCAAATTTGGTTAATCGGCTATATTGGCATCAACTTTGGTCCGAGAGTCAAGCGAATACACATTTCCTACATAAAATTGGCCGCTCGTTCTTCTGCCATACTCAGAATTTTCCTACATCTTACGGTTCCTGAGAAAAATTTCCACTTGGATGTTTGTACTTGCTGAAAATTTCGTGAAAATTAAAAGTGTATATTTTGTTTAAAATTTGAATTATTTCGATTAAGGGTGACTTTCTGATTAAACAAATGTAAACACGTGGCCAGAAATTATGCATTTTTTTGCCGAAAAATCGAAAAAACTGTAGAAAATTGAATTTTTATCAAATTTCGTTAATCGGCTATATTGGCGTCAATTTTGGTCCGAGAGTCAAGCGAATACACATTTCCTACATAAAATTGGCCGCTCGTTCTTCTGCCATACTCAGAATTTTCCTACATCTTACGGTTCGTAAGAAAAATTTCCACTTGGATGTTTTTACTTGCTGAAAATTTCGTGAAAATTAAAAGTGTATATTTTGTTTAAAATTTGAATTATTTCGATTAAGGGTGACTTGCTGATTAAACAAATGAAAACACGTGGCCAGAAATTATGCATTTTTTTGCCGGAAAATCGAAAAAACTGTAGAAAATTGGATTTTTATCAAATTTCGTTAATCGGCTATATTGGCGTCAATTTTGGTCCGAGAGTCAAGCGAATACACATTTCCTACATAAAATTGGCCGCTCGTTCTTCTGCCATAATCAGAATTTTCCTACATCTTACGGTTCGTGAGAAAAATTTCCACTTGGATGTTTGTACTTGCTGAAAATTTCGTGAAAATTAACAGTGAATATTTTGTTTAAAATTTGAATTATTTTGATTAAGGGTGACTTGCTGATTAAAAAAATCTAAACATGTGGCTAAAAATTATGGATCGTTTTGCAGGAAAACCGAAAAAACTGTAAATTTTTTAATTCGATTTTTCCTCTTTTCCGGCAAACTGGGGTTAAGGGATTAGAAAAAAACACATGTTTGGAATAAGCTGGACCAAGAGCATGTACCAAAACATTAAACAAAATTTTCTTTTCTGGAAAATTTGGAAAAAATTTTCCAAGGGGGTACCCTTGGATTTTTATCAAATTTGGTTAATCGGCTATATTGGCGTCAATTTTGGTCCGAGAGTCAAGCGAATACACATTTCCTACATAAAATTGGCCGCTCGTTCTTCTGCTATACTCAGAATTTTCCTACATCTTACGGTTCCTGAGAAAAATTTCCACTTGGATGTTTGTACTTGCTGAAAATTTCGTGAAAATTAAAAGTGAATATTTTGTTTAAAATTTGAATTATTTTGATTAAGGATGACTTGCTGATTAAAAAAATCTAAACATGTGGCTAAAACTTATGGACCGTTTTGCCGGAAAACCGAAAAAACTGTAAATTTTTTAATTCGATTTTTCCTCTTTTCCGGCAAACTGGGGATAAGGGATTAGAAAAAAACACATGTTTGGAATAAGCTGGACCAAGAGCATGTTCCAAAACATTAAACAAAATTTTTTTTTCTGGAAAATTTGGAAAAAATTTTCCAAGGGGGTACCCTTGGATTTTTATCAAATTTGGTTAATCGGCTATATTGGCGTCAATTTTGGTCCGAGAGTCAAGCGAATACACATTTCCTACATAAAATTGGCCGCTCGTTCTTCTGCCATACTCAGAATTTTCCTACATATTACGGTTCGTGAGAAAAATTTCCACTTGGATGTTTTTACTTGCTGAAAATTTCGTGAACATTAAAAGTGTATATTTTGTTTAAAATTTGAATTATTTCGATTAAGGGTGACTTGCTGATTAAACAAATGTAAACACGTGGCCAGATATTATGCATTTTTTTGCCGGAAAATCGAAAAAACTGTAGAAAATTGGATTTTTATCAAATTTCGTTAATCGGCTATATTGGCGTCAATTTTGGTCCGAGAGTCAAGCGAATACACATTTCCTACATAAAATTGGCCGCTCGTTCTTCTGTCATACTCAGAATTTTCCTACATCTTACGGTTCGTGAGAAAAATTTCCACTTGGATGTTTGTACTTGCTGAAAATTAAAAGTGTATATTTTGTTTAAAGTTTGAATTATTTCGATTAAGGGTGACTTGCTGATTAAACAAATGTAAACACGTGGCCAAAAATTATGCATTTTTTTGCCGGAAAATCGAAAAAACTGTAGAAAATTGGATTTTTATCAAATTTCGTTAATCGGCTATATTGGCGTCAATTTTTGTCCGAGAGTCAAGCGAATACACATTTCCTACATCAAATTGGCCGTTCGTTCTTCTGTCATACTCAGAATTTTCCTACATCTTACGGTTCGTGAGAAAAATTTCCACTTGGATGTTTGTACTTGCTGAAAATTTCGTGAAAATTAAAAGTGAATATTTTGTTTAAAATTTGAATTATTTCGATTAAGGGTGACTTGCTGATTAAACAAATGTAAACACGTGGCCAGAAATTATGCATTTTTTTGCCGGAAAATCGAAAAAACTGTAGAAAATTGGATTTTTATCAAATTTCGTTAATCGGCTATATTGGCGTCAATTTTGGTCCGAGAGTCAAGCGAATACACATTTCCTACATAAAATTGGCCGCTCGTTCTTCTGCCATAATCAGAATTTTCCTACATCTTACGGTTCGTGAGAAAAATTTCCACTTGGATGTTTGTACTTGCTGAAAATTTCGTGAAAATTAAAAGTGAATATTTTGTTTAAAATTTGAATTATTTTGATTAAGGGTGACTTGCTGATTAAAAAAATCTAAACATGTGGCTAAAAATTATGGACCGTTTTGCCGGAAAACCGAAAAAACTGTAAATTTTTTAATTCGATTTTTCCTCTTTTCCGGCAAACTGGGGTTAAGGGATTAGAAAAAAACACATGTTTGGAATAAGCTGGACCAAGAGCATGTACCAAAACAATAAACAAAATTTTTTTTTCTGGAAAATTTGGAAAAAATTTTCCAAGGGGGTACCCTTGGATTTTTATCAAATTTGGTTAATCGGCTATATTGGCGTCAACTTTGGTCCGAGAGTCAAGCGAATACACATTTCCTACATAAAATTGGCCGCTCGTTCTTCTGCCATACTCAGAATTTTCCTACATCTTACGGTTCCTGAGAAAAATTTCCACTTGGATGTTTGTACTTGCTGAAAATTTCGTGAAAATTAAAAGTGTATATTTTGTTTAAAATTTGAATTATTTCGATTAAGGGTGACTTTCTGATTAAACAAATGTAAACACGTGGCCAGAAATTATGCATTTTTTTGCCGGAAAATCGAAAAAACTGTAGAAAATTGGATTTTTATCAAATTTCGTTAATCGGCTATATTGGCGTCAATTTTGGTCCGAGAGTCAAGCGAATACACATTTATTACATAAAATTGGCCGCTCGTTCTTCTGCCATACTCAGAATTTTCCTACATCTTACGGTTCGTAAGAAAAATTTCCACTTGGATGTTTTTACTTGCTGAAAATTTCGTGAAAATTAAAAGTGTATATTTTGTTTAAAATTTGAATTATTTCGATTAAGGGTGACTTGCTGATTAAACAAATGAAAACACGTGACCAGAAATTATACATTTTTTTGCCGGAAAATCGAAAAAACTGTAGAAAATTGGATTTTTATCAAATTTCGTTAATCGGCTATATTGGCGTCAATTTTGGTCCGAGAGTCAAGCGAATACACATTTCCTACATAAAATTGGCCGCTCGTTCTTCTGCCATAATCAGAATTTTCCTACATCTTACAGTTCGTGAGAAAAATTTCCACTTGGATGTTTGTACTTGCTGAAAATTTCGTGAAAATTAAAAGTGAATATTTTGTTTAAAATTTGAATTATTTTGATTAAGGGTTACTTGCTGATTAAAAAAATCTAAACATGTGGCTAAAAATTATGGATCGTTTTGCAGGAAAACCGAAAAAACTGTAAATTTTTTAATTCGATTTTTCCTCTTTTCCGGCAAACTGGGGTTAAGGGATTAGAAAAAAACACATGTTTGGAATAAGCTGGACCAAGAGCATGTACCAAAACATTAAACAAAATTTTTTTTTCTGGAAAATTTGGAAAAAAATTTTCCAAGGGGGTACCCTTGGATTTTTATCAAATTTGGTTAATCGGCTATATTGGCGTCAATTTTGGTCCGAGAGTCAAGCGAATACACATTTCCTACATAAAATTGGCCGCTCGTTCTTCTGCTATACTCAGAATTTTCCTACATCTTACGGTTCCTGAGAAAAATTTCCACTTGGATGTTTGTACTTGCTGAAAATTTCGTGAAAATTAAAAGTGTATATTTTGTTTAAAATTTGAATTATTTCGATTAAGGGTGACTTTCTGATTAAACAAATGTAAACACGTGGCCAGAAATTATGCATTTTTTTGCCGGAAAATCGAAAAAACTGTAGAAAATTAAGATGCGACTAATGGGTAGGAGTCGAGAGGTGAAGCGTGTATGTGTGTGTATGTGTGTGTGCGAGTGTGTGTGTGTGTGTCCGTTTGGCTTGCAGAGATAAGAACACGTCCGTAGCAAGAAGGCCCTGCCTGTCGTAAGAGGCGACAAATGGAGAGGAGTCGAGAGGTGGAGAGTGGGTGCGTGTGCGTGTGCATGTGTGTGTGCGTAGGTGCCTGTGTGCGTGTGTTTGTGTGTGCGTGTGTGTGTGTGTGTGTCCGTTCGGCTTGCAGAGATAAGAACACGACCGAGGCAAGAAGGCCCTGAATGTCTTAAGATGCGACTAGTGGGTAGGAGTCGAGAGGTGAAGCGTGTATGTGTGTGTATGTGTGTGTGCGAGTGTGTGTGTGTGGGTCCGTTTGGCTTGCAGAGATAAGAACACGTCCGAGGCAAGAAGACCCTGCCTATCGTAAGAGGCGACTAATAGGTAGGAGTCGAGAGGTGAAGAGTGTATGTGTGTGGGTGCGTGTGTGCGTGTGTGTGTGCGTGTGTGAGTATGTGTGTGTGCGTGTGAGTGGCGTGTGTGCGTGCGTGCCTGTGTGCGTGTGTTTGTGTGTGCGTGTGTGTGTGTGTCCGGTCGGCTCGCTGAAATGAGAACACGGCCGTGGCAAGAAGGCCCTGGCTGTCGTAAGAGGCGACTAATGGGTGAGAGTCGAGAGGTGAAGAGGGTATGTGTGCGTGCGTGTGTGCGTGTGTGTGTGTCCGTTCGGCTCGCAGAGATTAGAATACGGCCGAGGCAATAAGTCCATGCCTGTCGTAAGAGGCGACTAATGGGTAGGAGTCGAGAGGTGAAGAGTGTATTTGTGTGTGTGTGCGTGTGTGCGTGTGTGTGTGCGTGTGTGTGTGTGAGTGTGTGTGTGTCCGTTCGGCTCGCAGAGATAAGAACACGGCCGTGCCAAGAAGTCCCTGCCCGTCGTAAGAGACGACTAATGGGTAGGAGTCGAGAGGTGAAGAGTGTATGTGTCTGTGTGTGTGTACGTGTGTTTGTGCGTGTGTGAGTGTGTGTGTGTATGTGTGTGTGTGTCCGTTTGGCTTGCAGAGATAAAATTACGGCCGAGGCAAGAAGGCACTGCCTGTCTTAAGAGGCGACTAATGGATAGGAGTCGAGAGGTGGAGAGTGTGTGCGTGTACGTGTGCGTGTGTGCGTGTGTGCGTGTGTGCCTGTGTGCGTGTGTTTGTGTGTGCGTGTGTGTGTGCCCGTTCGGCTCGCAGAGATAAGAATACGTCCGCGGCAAGAAGGCCCTGCCTGTCTTAAGAGGCGACTAATGGATAGGAATCGAGAGGTGGAGAGTGTGTGCATGTGCTTGTGCGTGTGCGTGTGTGCGTGTGTGCGTGTGTGCCTGTGTGCGTGTGTTTGTGTGTGCGTGTGTGTGTGTCCGTTAGGCTTGCAGAGATAAGAACACGGCCGTCGCAAGAAGTCCCTGCCTGTCGTAAGAGGAGAATAATGGGTAGAAGTCGAGAGGTGAATAGTGTATGTGTGCTTGCGTGTGTGTGTGTGTGTGAGTGTGTTTTTGTGTGTCCTTTCGGCTCGCAGAGATAAGAATGCGTTCGTGTCAAGAAGGCCCTGCCTGTCTTAAGAGGCGACTAATGGATAGGAGTCGAGAGGTGGAGAGTGTGTGCGTGTGCGTGTACGTTTGCGTGTGTGCGTTTGTGCCTGTGTGCGTGTGTTTGTATGTGCGTGTGTGTGTGTGTCCGGTCCGCTCGCTGAAATGAGAACACGGCCGTGGCAAGAAGGCCCTGCCTGTCGTAAGAGGCGACTAATGGGTAGGAGTCGAGAAGATGAAGATGTGTGCTTGCGTGTGTGTGTCTGTGTGAGTGTGTGTGTGTGTGTCCGTTCGGCTCGCAGAGATAAGAAAACGGCCGTGGCAAGAAGTCCCTGAATGTCGTAAGAGGCGACAAATGGATAGGAGTCGAGAGGTGGAGAGTGTGTGCGTGTGCGTGTGTATGTGCGTGTGCGTGGGTGCCTGTGTGCGTGTGTTTGTGTGTGCGTGTGTGTGTGTGTGTGTCCGTTCGGCTTGCAGAGATAAGAACACGACCGAGGCAAGAAGGCCCTGCCTGTCGTAAGAGGCGACAAATGGATAGGAGTCAGGAGGTGGAGAGTGTGTGCGTGTGCGTGTGCATGTGCGTGTGCGTGGGTGCCTGTGTGCGTGTGTTTGTGTGTGCGTGTGTGTGTGTGTCCGTTCGGCTTGCAGAGATAAGAACACGACCGAGGCAAGAAGGCCCTGAATGTCTTAAGATGCGGCTAATGGGTAGGAGTCGAGAGGTGAAGCGTGTATGTGTGTGTATGTGTGTGTGCGAGTGTGTGTGTGTGTGTGTCCGTTTGGCTTGCAGAGATAAGAACAGGTCCGAGGCAAGAAGACCCTGCCTATCGTAAGAGGCGACTAATAGGTAGGAGTCGAGAGGTGAAGAGTGTATGTGTGTGGGTGCGTGTGTGCGTGTGTGTGTGCGTGTGTAAGTATGTGTGTGTGCGTGTGAGTGGCGTGTGTGCGTGCGTGTCTGTGTGAGTGTGTGTGTGTGTCCGTTCGGCTCGCAGAGATAAGAATGCGTTCGTGGCAAGAAGGCCGTGCCTGTCTTAAAAGGCGACTAACGGATATGAGTCGAGAGGTGGAGAGTGTGTGCGTGTGCGTGTGCGTTAGCGTGTGTGCGTTTGTGCCTGTGTGCGTGTGTTTGTGTGTGCGTGTGTGTGTGTGTCCGGTCGGCTCGCTGAAATGAGAACACGGCCGTGGCAAGAAGGCCCTGGCTGTCGTAAGAGGCGACTAATGGGTAGGAGTCGAGAGGTGAAGAGGGTATGTGTGCGTGCGTGTGTGCGTGTGTGTGTGTGTGAGTGTGTGTGCGTGTGTGTGTGTGTGAGTGTGTGTGTACGTATGTGTGTGTCCGTTCGGCTCGCAGAGATTAGAATACGGCCGAGGCAATAAGTCCATGCCTGTCGTAAGAGGCGACTAATGGGTAGGAGTCGAGAGGTGAAGAGTGTATTTGTGTGTGTGTGCGTGTGTGCGTGTGTGTGTGCGTGTGTGTGTGAGTGTGTGTGTGTCCGTTCGGCTCGCAGAGATAAGAACACGGCCGTGGCAAGAAGTCCCTGCCTGTCGTAAGAGGCGACTAATGAATAGGAGTCGAGAGGTGAAGAGTGTATGTGTCTGCGTGTGTGTGCGTGTGTTTGTGCGTGTGTGAGTGTGTGTGTGTATGTGTGTGTGTGTCCGTTTGGCTTGCAGAGATATGAATACGGCCGAGGCAAGAAGGCCCTGCCTGTCTTAAGAGGCGACTAATGGATAGGAGTCGAGAGGTGGAGAGTGTGTGCGTGTGCGTGTACGTGTGCGTGTGTGCGTGTGTGCCTGTGTGCGTGTATTTGTCTGTGCGTGTGTGTGTGTGTCCGTTCGGCTCGCAGAGATAAGAATACGTCCGTGGCAAGAAGGCCCTGACTGTCTTAAGAGGCGACTAATGGATAGGAATCGAGAGGTGGAAAGTGTGTGCGTGTGGGTGTGCGTGTGCGTGTGTGCGTGTGTGCGTGTGTGCCTGTGTGCGTGTGTTTATGTGTGCGTGTGTGTATGTGTCCGTTCGGCTTGCAGAGATAAGAACACGGCCGTGGCAAGAAGTCCCTGCCTGTCGTAAGAGGAGAATAATGTGTAGAAGTCGAGAGGTGAATAGTGTATGTGTGCTTGCGTGTGTGTGTTTGTGTGTGAGTGTGTGTGTGTGTGTGCGTTCGGCTCGCAGAGATAAGAACACGGCCTTGGCAAAAAGTCCCTGCCTGTCGTAAAAGGAGAATAATGGGTAGGAGTCGAGAGGTGAAGAGTGTATTTGTGTGTGTGTGCGTGTGTGCGTGTGTGTGTGTGTGTGCGTGTGTGTGTGAGTGTGTGTGTGTATGTGTGTGTCCGTTAGGCTTGCAGAGATAAGAACACGGCCGTGGCAAGAAATCCCTGCCTGTCGTAAGAGGAGAATAATGGGTAGGACTAGAGATGTGAATAGTGTGTGCGTGTGCGTGTGCGTGTGCGTGTGTGTGTGTGCGTGTGTGTGTGTGTCCGTTCGGCTTGCAGAGATAAGAACACGGCCGTGGCAAGAAGGCCCTGCCTGTCGTAAGAGGCGACTAATGGGTAGGAGTCGGGAGGTGAAGAGTGTATGTGTGTGTGAGTGTGCGTGTGTGTGCGTGTGTGAGTGTGTGTGTATTTGTGTGTGTGAGTGTGTGTGTGTCCAGTCGGCTCGCAGAGATAAGAACACGGCCGTGGCAAGAAGGCCCTGCCTGTCGTAAGAGGCGAATAATGGGTAGGAGTCGAGTGGTGAAGAGTGTATATGTGTGTGCGTATGTGCGTGTGTGTGCGTGTAAGAGTGTGTGTGTATGTGTGTGTGTGTCCGTTCGGCTTGCAGAGATAGTAGCACGACCGAGGCAAGAAGGCCCTGCCTATCGTAAGAGGCGACTAATAGGTAGGAGTCGAGAGGTGAAGAATGTATGTGTGTGTGCGTGTGTGCGTGTTTGTGTGTGTGTGAGTGTATGTGTGTGTGCTTGTGTGCGTCCGTGTGTGAGTATGTGTGTGTGTATGTGTGTGTGTATCCCTTCGGCTCGCAGAGATAAGAATACGTCCGTGGCAGGAAGGCCATGCTTGCTGTAAGGAGCGACTAATGGGTAGGAGTCGAGAGGTGAAGCGTGTATGTGTATGTGTGTGTATGTGTGCAAGTGTGTGTGTGTGTGTCCGTTCGGCTCGCAGAGATAGGTATACGTCCGTGGCAAGAAGACCCTGCCTGTCTTAAGAGGCGACTAATAGGTAGGAGTCGAGAGGTGAAGAATGTATGTGTGTGTGCGTGTGTGCGTGTTTGTGTGTGTGTCCGTTCGTCTTGCAGAGATAAGAACACGGCCGAGGCAAGAAGGCCCTGCCTGTCGTGAGAGGCGACTAATTGGTAGGATTAAAGAAGTGAAGAATGTATGTGTGTGTGCGTGTGTGCGTGTTTGTGTGTGTGTGTGAGTGTATGTGTGTGTGCGTGTGTGCATGCGTGTGTGCGTGTGTGTGTGTGAGTGTGTGTGTGTATGTGTGTGTGTGTGTGCGTGTGTGCGTGTGTGTGCGTGTGTGAGTGTGTGTGTGTGTATTTGTGTGTGTGAGTGTGTGTGTGTCCAGTAGGCTCGCAGAGATAAGAACACGGCCGTGGCAAGAAGGCCCTGCCTGTCGTAAGTGGCGACTAATGGGTAGGAGTCGAGTGGTAAAGAGTGTATATGTGTGTGTGTGTGTGCGTGTGTGCGTGTGTGTGCGTGTGTGAGTGTGTGTGTATGTTTGTGTGTCCGTTTGGCTTGCAGAGATAAGAATACGGCCGAGGCAAGAAGGCCCTGCCTTTTGTAAGGGGCAACTAATAGGTAGGAGACGAGATGTGAAGAGTGTATGTGTGTATGCGTGTGTGCGTGTGTGTGTGCGTGTGTGAGTATGTGTGTGTGTCCGTTTGGCTTGCAGAGATAAGAATACGGCCGAGGCAAGAAGGCCCTGCCTCTTGTAAGGGGCGACTAATAGGTAGGAGTCGAGAGGTGAAGAGTGTATGTGTGCGTGCGTGTGTGCGTGTGTGTGTGAGTGTGTGTGTATGTGTATGTGTGTCCCTTCGGCTCGCAGAGATAAGAAATCAGCGGTTTCAAGAAGGCCATGCCTGTCGTAAGAGGTGACTAATGGGTAGAAGTCGAGAGGTGAAGAGTGTATGTGTGCGTGCGTGTGTGTGTGAGTGTGTGTGTATGTGTGTGTCCCTTCGGCTCGCAGAGATAAGAAAACAGCGGTGGCAAGAAGGCCATGCCTGTCGTAATGGGCGACTAATGGGTAGGAGTCGAGAGGTGAAGAATGTATGTGTGCGTGCGTTTGTGCGCGTGTGTGTGTGAGTGTGTGTGTATGTGTGTGTGTGTGTGTGTGTCCCTTCGTCTCGCAGAGATAAGAAAACAGCGGTGGCAAGAAGGCCATGCTTGTCGTAAGAGGCGACTAATGGGTAGGAGTCGAGAGGTGAAGAGTGTATGTGTGTGTGTGCGTGTGTTAGTGTGTGTGTATGTGTGTGTGTCCGTTTGGCTTGCAGAGATAAGAATACGGCCGAGGCAAGAAGGCCCTGCCTGTCGTAAGAGGCGACTAATGGGTAGGAGTCGAGAGGTGAAGAGTGTATGTGTGCGTGCGTGTGTGTGTGAGTGTGTGTGTATGTGTGTGTGTGTGTGAGTGTGTGTGTCCGGTTGGCTCGCAGAGATAAGAACACGGCCGTGGCAAGAAGGCCCTGACTGTCGTAAGAGGCGACTAATGGGTAGGAGTCGAGAGGTGAAGAGTGTATGTGTGCGTGCGTGTGTGTGTGAGTGTGTGTGTATGTGTGTGTCCCTTCGGCTCGCAGAGATAAGAAAACAGCGGTGGCAAGAAGGCCATGCCTGTCGTAATGGGCGACTAATGGGTAGGAGTCGAGAGGTGAAGAATGTATGTGTGCGTGCGTTTGTGCGCGTGTGTGTGTGAGTGTGTGTGTATGTGTGTGTGTGTGTGTCCCTTCGTCTCGCAGAGATAAGAAAACAGCGGTGGCAAGAAGGCCATGCTTGTCGTAAGAGGCGACTAATGGGTAGGAGTCGAGAGGTGAAGAGTGTATGTGTGTGTGTGCGTGTGTTAGTGTGTGTGTATGTGTGTGTGTCCGTTTGGCTTGCAGAGATAAGAATACGGCCGAGGCAAGAAGGCCCTGCCTGTCGTAAGTGGCGACTAATGGGAAGGAGTCGAGAGGTGAAGAGTGTATGTGTGTGTGTGCGTGTGTGAGTGTGTGTGTATGTGTGTGTGTCCGTTTGGCTTGCAGAGATAAGAATACGGCCGAGGCAAGAAGGCCCTGCCTCTTGTAAGAGGCGTATAATAGGTAGACATACACTCTTGTGTGCGTGTGTGCGTGTGTGTGTGTGTATATGTGTGTGTGCGTGTGTGCGTGCGTGTGTGTGTGTCTGTGAGTGTGTGTGTGTGTGTATGTGTGTCCCTTCGGCTCGCAGAGAAAAGAAAACAGCGGTGGCAAGAATGCCATGCCTGTCGTAAGAGGTGACTAATGGGTAGGAGTCGAGAGGTGAAGAGTGTATGTGTGTGTGCGTGTGTGTGTGTTTGTGCGTTTGTAAGTGTGTGTGTGTATGTATGTAAGTGTCCGTTCGGCTCCCAGAGATTAGAAGATAAGAATACGGCCGGGGCAAAAAGGCCCTGCCTGTCGTAAGTGGCGACTAATGGGTAGGAGTCGAGATGTGAAGAGTGTATGTGTGTGTGTGTGCGTGTGTGAGTGTGTGTGTATGTGTGTGTGTCCGTTTGGCTTGCAGAGATAAGAATACGGCCGAGGAAAGAAGGCCCTGCCTGACGTAAGAAGCGACTAATGGGTAGGAGTCGAGAGGTGAAGAGTGTATGTGTGTGTGTGTGCGTGTGTGTTTGCGTGTGTGAGTGTGTGTGTATGTGTGTGTGTGTTCGTTAGGCTTGCAGAGATAAGAATACGGCCAATGCAAGAAAGCCCTGCCTCTTGTAAGGGGCGACTAATAGCTAGGAATCGAGAGGTGAAGAGTGTATGTGTGTGTGCGTGTGTGTGTGCGTGTGTGAGTATGTGTGTGTGCCCAATCGGCTTGCAGAGATAAGAACACGGCCGAGGAAAGAAGGCCCTGCCTGACGTAAGAAGCGACTAATGGGTAGGAGTCGAGAGGTGAAGAGTTTATGTGTGTGTGTGTGCGTGTGTGTTTGCGTGTGTGAGTGTGTGTGTATGTGTGTGTGTGTTCGTTAGGCTTGCAGAGATAAGAATACGGCCAAGGCAAGAAAGCCCTGCCTCTTGTAAGGGGCGACTAATAGCTAGGAATCGAGAGGTGAAGAGTGTATGTGTGTGTGCGTGTGTGCGTGTGTGTGTGTGAGTGTATGTGTGTGTGCGTGTGTGCGTGCGTGTGTGTGTGTCTGTGAGTGTGTGTGTGTGTCTGTATGTGTGTCCCTTCGGCTCACAGAGAATAGAAAACAGCGGTGGCAAGAATGCCATGCCTGTCGTAAGAGGTGACTAATGGGTAGGAGTCGAGAGGTGAAGAGTGTATGTGTGTGTGCATGTGTGTGTGTTTGTGCGTTTGTAAGTGTGTGTGTATGTATGTAAGTGTCCGTTCGGCTCGCAGAGATACGGACGAGGCAAGAAGGACATGCCTGTCGTAAAAGGCGACTAATGGGTAGGAGTCGAGAGGTGAAGAGTGTATGTGTGTGTGCGTGTGTGTGTGTTTGTGCGTTTGTAAGTGTGTGTGTATGTATGTAAGTGTCCGTTCGGCTCCCAGAGATTAGAAGATAAGAATACGGCCGGGGCAAAAAGGCCCTGCCTGTCGTAAGTGGCGACTAATGGGTAGGAGTCGAGATGTGAAGAGTGTATGTGTGTGTGTGTGCGTGTGTGAGTGTGTGTGTATGTGTGTGTGTGTCCGTTTGGCTTGCAGAGATAAGAATACGGCCGAGGCAAGAAGGCCCTGCCTCTTGTAAGGGGCGACTAATAGGTAGGAGTCGAGGGGTAAAGAGTGTATGTGTGTGTGCGTGTGTGTGTGCGTGTGTGAGTATGTGTGTGTGCCCAATCGGCTTGCAGAGATAAGAACACGGCCGAGGAAAGAAGGCCCTGCCTGACGTAAGAAGCGACTAATGGGTAGGAGTCGAGAGGTGAAGAGTGTATGTGTGTGTGTGTGTGCGTGTGTGTTTGCGTGTGTGAGTGTGTGTGTATGTGTGTGTGTGTTCGTTAGGCTTGCAGAGATAAGAATACGGCCAAGGCAAGAAAGCCCTGCCTCTTGTAAGGGGCGACTAATAGCTAGGAATCGAGAGGTGAAGAGTGTATGTGTGTGTGCGTGTGTGCGTGTGTGTGTGTGAGTGTATGTGTGTGTGCGTGTGTGCGTGCGTGTGTGTGTGTCTGTGAGTGTGTGTGTGTATGTGTGTCCTTTCGGCTCGCAGAGAAAAGAAAACAGCGGTGGCAAGAATGCCATGCCTGTCGTAAGAGGTGACTAATGGGAAGGAGTCGAGAGGTGAAGAGTGTATGTGTGTGTGCGTGTGTGTGTGTTTGTGCGTATGTGAGTGTGTGTGTATGGGTGTGTGTGTCCGTTCGGCTTGCAGAGATAAGAATACGGTTGTGACAAGAAGGCCATGCTTGTTGTAATTAGCGGCTAATGGGTAGGAGTCGAGAGGTGAAGAGTGTATGTGTGTGTGTGTGTGTGTGCGTGTGTGTTTGCGTGTGTGAGTGTGTGTGTGTATGTGTGTGTGTCCGTTAGGCTTGCAGAGATAAGAATACGGCCAAGGCAAGAAGGCCCTGCCTCTTGTAAGGGGCGACTAATAGGTAGGAATCGAGAGGTGAAGAGTGTATGTGTGTGTGCGTGTGTGCGTGTGTGCGTGTGTGTGTGTGTGTGAGAGTATATGTATGTGTGCGTGTGTGCGTGCGTGTGTTTGTGTCTGTGAGTGTGTGTGTGTATGTATGTGTGTCCCTTCGGCTCACAGAGAATAGAAAACAGCGGTGGCAAGAATGCCATGCCTGTCGTAAGAGGTGACTAATGGGTAGGAGTCGAGAGGTGAAGAGTGTATGTGTGTGTGCATGTGTGTGTGTTTGTGCGTTTGTAAGTGTGTGTGTATGTATGTAAGTGTCCGTTCGGCTCGCAGAGATACGGACGAGGCAAGAAGGACATGCCTGTCGTAAAAGGCGACTAATGGGTAGGAGTCGAGAGGTGAAGAGTGTATTTGTGTGTGTGTGTGCGTGTGTGCGTGCGTGAGTGTGTGAGTGTGTGTATCCGTTCGGCTTGCAGAGATAAGAATACGGCCGGGGAAAGAAGGCCCCGCCTCTCGTAAGAGGCGACCAAAAGGGAGGAGTCGAGAGGTGAATAGTGTATGTGTGTGTGTGTGACTGTGTGTGTGTCCGCTCGGCTCGCAGAGATAAAAATACGGCCGTGGCAAGAAGGCCCTGCCTGTCGTAAGAGCCGAATAATGGGTAGGAGCCGAGAGGTGAAGAGTGTATGTGTGTGTGTTTGTGTGCGTGTGTGCGTGCGTGTGTGAGTGTGTGTGTGTGTCAGTGTGTGTGTGTGTCCGGTCGGCTCGCAGAGATATGAGCACGGCCGTGGCAAGAAGGCCCTGCCTGTCGTAAGAGGAGAATAATGGGTAGGAGTCGAGAGGTGAAGAGTGTATGTGTGTGTGTGTGTGCGTGCGTGTGTATGTTTGTGTGTCCGTTTGGCATGCAGAGATAAAAATACGGCCGAGGCAAAAAGGCCCTGCAGCTTGTAAGGGGCAACTAATAAGTAGGAGTCGAGAGGTGAAGAGTGTATGTCTGTGTGCGTGTGTGTGTGTGCGTGTGTGAGTATGTGTGTGTGTTAGTTCGGCCTGCAGATATAAGAACACGA
>NW_027311889.1:2115000-2170000 GCF_040954645.1 Diabrotica undecimpunctata | reverse complement strand
CTAATGGATAGGAGTCGAGAGGCGAAGAGTGGGCGACTAATAACTAGGAGTCGAGAGGTGAAAAGTGTATGTGTGTGTGCGTGTGTGTGTGTGCGTGTGTGAGTATGTGTGTGTGTGTCCGTTCGGCTTGCAGTGATAAGAACACGGCCAAGGCAAGAAGGCCCTGCCTATCGTAAGAGGCGACTAATAGGTAGGAGTCGAGAGGTGAAGAATGTATGTGTGTGTGCGTGTGGACGTGTTTGTGTGTGTGTGAGTGTATGTGTGTGCGTGTGTGCGTGCGTGTGTGTGTGTGTGTGTTTGTGAGTGTGTGTGTATGTATGTGTGTGTGTCCCTTCGGCTCGCAGAGATAAGAAAACAGCCGTGGCAAGAAGGCGATGCAAATCGTACGGGGCGACTAATGGGTAGGAGTCGAGATGTGAAGAGTGGGCGACTAATAAGTAGGAGTCGAGAGGTGAAGAGGGTATGTGTGTGGGTGCGTGTGTGCGTGTGTGTGTGCGTGTGTGTGTATGTGTGTGTGTCCGTTCGGCTCGCAGAGATAAGAACACGGCCGTGGCAAGAAGTCCCTGCCTGTCGTAAGAGGCGACTAATGAATAGGAGTCGAGAGGTGAAGAGTGTATGTGTCTTTGTGTGTGTGCGTGTGTTTGTGCGTATGTGAGTATGTGTGTGTGTATGTGTGTGTATGTGTGTGTGTATGTGTGTGTGTCAGTGTGTGTGTGTCTCCGGTCGGCTTGCAGAGATGAGAACACGGCCGTGGCAAGAAGGCACTGAGTGTCGTTAAGAGGCAACTAATGGGTAGGAGTCGAGAGGTGAAGAGTGTATGTGTGTGTGTGTGCGTGTGTGCGTGTGTGTGCGTGTGTGTGTGTGTGTGTATATGTTTGTGTCTGTTTGGCTTGCAGAGATAAGAATACGGCCGAGGCAAGAAGGCCCTGCCTCTTGTAAGGGGCGATCAATAAGTAGGAGTCGAGAGGTGAAGAGTGTATGTGTGTATGCGTGTGTGCGTGTGTGCGTGTGTGAGTATGTGTGTTTGTTAGTTCGGCTTGCAGAGATAAGAGCACAACCGAGGCAAGAAGGCCCTGCCTATCGTAAGAGGCGACTAATAGGTAGGAGTCGAGAGGTGAAGAGTGTATGTGTGTGTGCGTGTGTGCGTGTGTGTGTGTGTGAGTGTGTGTGTCCGTTCGGCTTGCAGAGATAAGAATACGGCCGAGGCAAGAAGGCCCTGCCTGTCGTAAGTGGCGACTAATTGGTAGGAGTCGAGAGGTGAAGAGTGTATGTGTGTGTGTGCGTGTGTACGTGTGTGTGCGTGTGTGCGTGCGTGTGTGTGTGAGTGTGTGCGTCCGTTCGGCTTGCAGAGATAAGAATACGGCCGAGGCAAGAAGGCCCTGCCTGTCGTGAGAGGCGACTAATAGGTAGGATTAGAGAGGTGAAGAATGTATGTGTGTGCGTATGTGCGTGTTTGTGTGTGTGTGAGTGTATGTGTGTGTGCGTGTGTGCGTGCGTGTGTGCATGTGTGTGTGAGTGTGTGTGTTTATGTGTGTGTGTGTGTCCCTTCGCTCGCAGAGATAAGAAAAAAGCGGTGGCAAGAAGGCCATGCCTGTCGTAAGAGGCGACTAATGGATAGGAGTCGAGAGGTGGAGAGTGTGTGCGTGTGCGGGTGCGTGTGCGTGTGTGTGTGTGTGCGTGTGTGTGTGTGTCCGTTTGGCTTGCAGAGATAAGAACACGGCCGTGGCAAGAAGTCCCTGTCTGTCGTAAGAGGAGAATAATGGGTAGGAGTCGAGAGGTGAAGAGTGTATGTATGTGTGTGCGTGTGTGCGTGCGTGTGTGAGTGTGTGTGTGTATGTGTGTGTGTCAGTGTGTGTGTGTGTCCGGTCGGCTCGCAGAGATGAGAACACGGCCGTGGCAAGAAGGCACTGCCTGTCGTTAAGAGGCGACTAATGGGTAGGAGTCGAGAGGTGAAGAGTGTATGTGTGTGTGCGTGTGTGCGTGCGTGTGTGCGTGTGTAAGTATGTGTGTGTGTGTCCGTTCGTCTTGCAGAAATAAGAACACGGCCGAGGCAAGAAGGCCCTGCCTGTCGTGAGAGGCGACTAATAGGTAGGATTAGAGAGGTGAAGAATGTATGTGTGTGTGCGTGTGTGCGTGCGTATGTGCGTGTGTGTGTGTGAGTGTGTGTGTGTATGTGTGTGTGTGTCTCCCTTCGCTCGCAGAGATAAGAAAAAAGCGGTGGCAAGAAGGCCATGCCTGTCGTAAGAGGCGACTAATGGATAGGAGTCGAGAGGTGAAGAGTGTATGTATGTGTGTGCGTGTGTGCGTGCGTGTGTGAGTGTGTGTGTGTATGTGTGTGTGTCAGTGTGTGTGTGTGTCCGGTCGGCTCGCAGAGATGAGAACACGGCCGTGGCAAGAAGGCACTGCCTGTCGTTAAGAGGCAACTAATGGGTAGGAGTCGAGAGGTGAAGAGTGTATGTGTGTGTGTGCGTGTGTGCGTGTGTGTGCGTGTGTGTGTGTGTATATGTTTGTGTCTGTTTGGCTTGCAGAGATAAGAATACGGCCGAGGCAAGACGGCCCTGTCTCTTGTAAGGGGCGACTAATAAGTAGGAGTCGAGAGGTGAAGAGTGTATGTGTGTATGCGTGTGTGCGTGTGTGCGTGTGTGAGTATGTGTGTTTGTTAGTTCGGCTTGCAGAGATAAGAGCACAACCGAGGCAAGAAGGCCCTGCCTATCTTAAGAGGCGACTAATAGGTAGGAGTCGAGAGGTGAAGAGTGTATGTGTGTGTGTGCGTGTGTGCGTGTGTGTGCGTGTGAGCGTGCGTGTGTGTGTGAGTGTGTGTGTGTCCGTTCGGCTTGCATAGATAAGAATACGGCCGAGGCAAGAAGGCCCTGCCTGTCGTAAGTGGCGACTAATTGGTAGGAGTCGAGAGGTGAAGAGTGTATGTGTGTGTGTGCGTGTGTGCGTGTGTGTGCGTGTGTGCGTGCGTGTGTGTGTGAGTGTGTGCGTCCGTTCGGCTTGCAGAGATAAGAATACGGCCAAGGCAAGAAGGCCCTGCCTGTCGTTAAGAGGCAACTAATGGGTAGGAGTCGAGAGGTGAAGAGAGTATGTGTGTGTGTGTGCGTGTGTGTGTATGTGTGTGTGTCAGTGTGTGTGTGTCCGGTCGGCTCGCAGAGATGAGAACACGGCCGTGGCAAGAAGGCACTGCCTGTCGTTAAGAGGCAACTAATGGGTAGGAGTCGAGAGGTGAAGAGTGTATGTGTGTGTGTGCGTGTGTGCGTGTGTGTGCGTGTGTGCGTGCGTGTGTGTGTGAGTGTGTGCGTCCGTTCGGCTTGCAGAGATAAGAATACGGCCGAGGCAAGAAGGCCCTGCCTGTCGTAAGTGGCGACTAATGGGTAGGAGTCGAGAGGTGAAGAGTGTATTTGTGTGTGTGTGTGTGCGTGTGTGTGCGTGTGTGCGTGCGTGTGTGCGTGTGTGTGTGTGAGTTTGTGTGTGTATGTGTGTGTGTGTGTGTTTCTTCGCTCGCAGAGATAAGAAAAAAGCGGTGGCAAGAAGGCCATGCCTGTCGTAAGAGGCGACTAATGGATAGGAGTCGAGAGGTGGAGAGTGTGTGCGTGAGCGTGTGCGTGTGCGTGTGAGTGTGTGTGCGTGTGTGTGTGTGTCCGTTTGGCTTGCAGAGATAAGAACACGGCCGTGGCAAGAAGTCCCTGCCTGTCGTAAGAGGAGAATAATGGGTAGGAATCGAAAGGTGAAGAGTGTATGTGTGTGTGTGCGTGTGTGCGTGCGTGTGTGAGTGTGTGTGTGTATGTGTGTGTGTCAGTGTGTGTGTGTGTGTGTGTGCGTGTGTGCGTGTGTGTGCGTGTGTGTGTGTATGTGTGTGTGTCTGTTTGGCTTGCAGAGATAAGAATACGGCCAAGGCAGGAAGGCCCTGCCTGTCTTAAGTGGTGACTAATGGATAGGAGTCGAGAGGTGGAGAGTGTGTGCGTGTGCGTGTGTGCGTGTGAGCGTGCGTGTGTGTGTCAGTGTGTGTGTATGTCCGTTCGGCTCGCAGAGATAAGAACATGGTCGTAGCAAGAGGGTAGGAGTCGAGAGGTAAAGAGTGTATGTGTGTGTGTGCGTGTGTGCGTGTGTGTGCGTGTGTGAGTATGTGTGTGTGTCCGTTCGGCTTGCAGAGTGAAGAATACGTCCGTGGCAAGAAGTCCCTGAATGTCGTAAGAGGCGACTAATGGGTATGAGTCGAGAGGTGAAGAGTGTATGTGTGTGTGTACGTGTGTGCGTGTGTGTGCGTGTGTGAGTATGTGTGTGTGTCCGTTCGGCTTGCAGAGTGAAGAATACGTCCGTGGCAAGAAGTCCCTGAATGTCGTAAGAGGCGACTAATGGGTAGGAGTCGAGAGGTTAAGAGTGTATGTGTATGTGTGTTTGCGTGTGTGGGTGTGTGTGTGTTTGTGCGTGTGTAAATATGTGTGTGTATGTATGTGTGTGTCCATTCGGTTCGCAGAGATTAGAATACGGCCGAGGCAAGAAGGCCCTGCCTCTTGTAAGCGGCGACTAATAGGTAGGAGTCGAGAGGTGAATAGTGTATGTGTATGTGTTTGTGCGTGTGTGGGTGTGTGTGTGTTTGTGCGTGTGTAAATGTGTGTGTGTATGTATGTGTGTGTCCTATCGGTTCGCAGAGATTAGAATACGGCCGAGGCAAGAAGGCCATGCCTGTCGTAAGAGGCGACCAATGGGTAGGAGTCGAGAGGTGAAAAGTGTATTTGTGTGTGTGCGTGTGTGCGTGCTTGTGTGTGTGGGTGTGTGTGTGTCCGTTCGGCTTGCAGAGATAAAAATACTGCCGAGGCAAGAAGGCCCTGCCTGTCTTAAGAGGTGACTAATGGATAGGAGTCGAGAGGTGGAGAGTGTGTGCGTGTGCGTGTGCGTGTGCGTGTGTGCGTGTGTGTGTGTGAGTGTGAGCGTGCGTGTGTTTGAGTGTGTGTGTATGTCCGTTCGGCTCGCAGAGATAAGAACATGGCCGTAGCAAGAAGGCCCTGCCTGTCGTAAGAAGCGACTAATGGGTAGGAGTCGAGAGGTAAAGAGTGTATGTGTGTGTGCGTGTGTGCGTGTGTGTGTGCGTGTGTGAGCGTGTGTGTATGTGTGTGTGTCCGTTCGGCTTGCAGAGATAAGAATACGGCCGAGGCAAGAAGGCTCTGCCTGTCTTAAGAGGTGACTAATGGATAGGAGTCGAGAGGTGGAGAGTGTGTGCGTGTGCGTGTGCGTGTGCGTGTGTGCGTGTGTGTGCGTGTGAGCGTGCGTGTGTGTGTGAGTGTGTGTATCTCCGTTCGGCTCGCAGAGATAAGAACATGGCCGTGACAAGAAGGCCCTGCCTGTCGTAAAGGGCGACTAATGGGTAGGAGTCGAGAGGTGAAGAGTGTATGTGTGTGTGTACGTGTGTGCGTGTGTTTGTGCGTGTGTGAGTATGTGTGTGTGTCCGTTCGGCTTGCAGAGATAAGAATACGTCCGTAACAAGAAGTCCCTGAATGTCGTAAGAGGCGACTAATGGGTAGGAGTCGAGAGGTTAAGAGTGTATGTGTGTGTGTGAGTGTGTGTGTGTGTGTGCGTGTGTGAGCGTGTGTGTATGTGTGTGTGTCCGTTCGGCTTGCAGAAATAAGAACACGGCCGAGGCAAGAAGACCCTGCCTGTCGTGAGAGTCGACTAATCGGTAGGAGTCGAGAGGTGAAGAATGTATGTGTGTGTGCGTATGTGCGTGTTTGTGTGTGTGAGTGTATGTGTGTGTGCCTGTGTGCGTGTGTGTGTGAGTGTGTGTGTGTATGTGTGTGTCCGTTCGGCTTGCAGAGATAAGAACACGGCCGTGGCAAGAAGTCCCTGCCTGTCGTAAGAGGAGAATAATGGGTAGGAGTCGAGAGGTGAATAGTGTATGTGTGTGTGTGTGCGTGTGTGCGTGTGTGTGCGTGTGTGAGTATGTGTGTGTGTCCGTTCGGCTTGCAAAGTGAAGAATACGTCCGTGGCAAGAAGTCCCTGAATGTCGTAAGAGGCGACTAATGGGTATGAGTCGAGAGGTGAAGAGTGTATGTGTGTGTGTACGTGTGTGCGTGTGTGTGCGTGTGTGAGTATGTGTGTGTGTCCGTTCGGCTTGCAGAGTGAAGAATACGTCCGTGGCAAGAAGTCCCTGAATGTCGTAAGAGGCGACTAATGGGTAGGAGTCGAGAGGTTAAGAGTGTATGTGTATGTGTGTGTGCGTGTGTGGGTGTGTGTGTGTTTGTGCGTGTGTAAATATGTGTGTGTATGTATGTGTGTGTCCATTCGGTTCGCAGAAATTAGAATACGGCCGAGGCAAGAAGGCCCTGCCTCTTGTAAGGGGCGACTAATAGGTAGGAGTCGAGAGGTGAATAGTGTATGTGTATGTGTTTGTGCGTGTGTGGGTGTGTGTGTGTTTGTGCGTGTGTAAATGTGTGTGTGTATGTATGTGTGTGTCCATTCGGTTCGCAGAGATTAGAATACGGCCGAGGCAAGAAGGCCATGCCTGTCGTAAGAGGCGACTAATGGGTAGGAGTCGAGAGGTGAAAAGTGTATTTGTGTGTGTGCGTGTGTGCGTGCTTGTGTGTGTGGGTGTGTGTGTGTCCGTTCGGCTTGCAGAGATAAGAATACGGCCAAGGCAAGAAGGCCCTGCCTGTCTTAAGAGGTGACTAATGGATAGGAGTCGAGAGGTGGAGAGTGTGTGCGTGTGCGTGTGCGTGTGCGTGTGTGCGTGTGTGTGTGAGTGTGAGCGTGCGTGTGTTTGAGTGTGTGTGTATGTCCGTTCGGCTTGCAGAGATAAGAACATGGCCGTAGCAAGAAGGCCCTGCCTGTCGTAAGAAGCGACTAATGGGTAGGAGTCGAGAGGTAAAGAGTGTATGTGTGTGTGCGTGTGTGCATGTGTGTGTGCGTGTGTGAGCGTGTGTGTATGTGTGTGTGTCCGTTCGGCTTGCAGAGATAAGAATACGGCCGAGGCAAGAAGGCCCTGCCTGTCTTAAGAGGTGACTAATGGATAGGAGTCGAGAGGTGGAGAGTGTGTGCGTGTGCGTGTGCGTGTGCGTGTGCGTGTGTGCGTGTGTGTGTGCGTGTGAGCGTGCGTGTGTGTGTGAGTGTGTGTATGTCCGTTCGGCTCGCAGAGATAAGAACATGGCCGTGGCAAGAAGGCCCTGCCTGTCGTAAAGGGCGACTAATGGGTAGGAGTCGAGAGGTGAAGAGTGTATGTGTGTGTGTACGTGTGTGCGTGTGTTTGTGCGTGTGTGAGTATGTGTGTGTGTCCGTTCGGCTTGCAGAGATAAGAATACGTCCGTGGCAAGAAGTCCCTGAATGTGGTAAGAGGCGACTAATGGGTAGGAGTCGAGAGGTTAATAGTGTATGTGTGTGTGTGTGAGTGTGTGTGTGTCCGTTCGGCTTGCAGAGATAAGAACACGGCCGAGGCAAGAAGATGTAGCATAATACTGGGGTGTGTAAGAGGAGAGAGGTATAAGAAGAGTGGTCTATATATAGGGGATAAAATAGATAACAATTAAGTAAAGAAGTATGAAAGAAAAAAAAAATATTGAACGGAATGTGGCTAGGCTAGCAATGTAGGCAGGAGAATGACCACTAGAAACTCAAGGATGGATACGGCCAATTTGCATGCCTTTTAAAGACAGTAAATCAGGAAAATATGTATGATGGATAGAAAAGAAGATATGAAAAATAAATAGATATAATGAAAATTAACCAAGAAAACAAATTGAGGGCGCCAGAAGAGGGATACTACTCTAAAAAAAAAGTAACGGTCACTCTTCCAGGTATCGTATACTGCTAAAATTAATTAAAGTTGATCTAATAAACAAAAATGCTGTAAATGTAAAAAGGTAAGGAAATATTAATAAAAAAAATTATATGCAAAACAAATTCAAGTTTATTAAATATAACTTCTTAGATTCTGACAATCTCTAAGTTACCAAAAAGTATATGAAAATTTCACAATATAATATTTTAAAAAAAAGAAATGTTGAAAACAACTATAATAAAAAGTTGAAAACTACACAGAATAACTCTGATATAGAGTGTACAACCTACATCTAGGTTAAAACAACCTTAAACAAAATAATGCTAACGTTGGAAGAACGTATAGCCAAGTAAATATATCAAACTTACCTACAATATGACCAACAATATTGTTAAACACCTCTAAATTCAAATATAATAAATAAGTAATATATATAAATGGGAACAAGCCAAATTAAACAATTGAAACGGTATATTATCCTGAAGGGATAATAACCGGAGTTAGTAACACAAGATGAAATATAAAAAAAATTAGTTAAGTAAACAAATAATGAAATAATTAAAGTTAATAATGAAATAAATGGTTAATACAAAAAACAATGGAAGATAATCTCTGGGTAGAATTTGAGCTCAAACTTACCGATACCTTACACCAAGGGGAGTTATATTAATTAATATATATATATGTTATAAAAAAAAAACTAGAACTGGTGAAACAAGATATATATATAGTTCTGAATCAAAAACCAACTGTCCTCCTACAGCTGTCTGGAAGGATACTCCCGAATGGTTTCGGTGTCCCAGCGAAGTCCTCCTTGAGGTCCGAAATTAGCACGGAGCTGGTGCTAATTGGCTTAGTTCGATGATGACTGTCCTGCCCTTCCTCTAGGTGCAGGCTGGAGAAAAAATGAGGGTGGAGTAGACAATACCCCCTGGCTTGTCCCAATGACCCTGATTCTAATAGAGTTGAAGTGGTACTCTCCCTCGGATGTTCTGAGGGAAATTTATAATTCCATGGTAGGTGGCTGAAAACAATTCCCCGTTACTTCTAATCTCAACATTGATAAAAAGAAATCAAAGAAGAAGTGAGGAAAGTTTCTTTCAGCATAAGAAACCGGAGCAAAAAGATAATTATGGTAGATAAAAAAACCCATCCAATCGGATGTAGCGTGACCTTGCTTCACATAGAGTAAAAATATAATGGCCTTGGACAAAATACTATATTAAAATATGAAATAATGAATCTGAATAATAGGATATAGATAAAATACTCTAATGTTTATAATATAAAAAATTATTATTTACCAGATAGCTACTTAATTCCGTGCTAGAAATCTCACTTCAACTTCCCGAGTTTGCGAAAACACCGTCAATTAAATTTTTATGGTTATACTTAGAATATTTAACTTCTTGAAGTGAAGGAAATTCTATGCATTAATTGGATTTTCTTTCGCTAACTGCCACCGTTGTGTACCACTTCAAACTCCCGATCAAAAGTGAATTTTAATTCACAGTTAATTAACCAAGAAGAGCCATTTTTCCACTTCCCCTCATCTCCTGTCATCTAATTTGGTTCGCAATGGTACCAAATTAGAACAGAGTGACAACTTAAATTATTAACAATACACACTTAATGGGCAAATGAACACTTAAAGTTAGGCAACCCATACTACATCTCTGAAATTATTTTCATATAAATTGTTTATTATTTAAATACAAATTGTAATAAAAGTAACGACTGTTACAAAGACCCTGCCTGTCGTGAGAGTCGACTAATCGGTAGGAGTCGAGAGGTGAAGAATGTATGTGTGTGTGCGTATGTGCGTGTTTGTGTGTGTGAGTGTATGTGTGTGTGCCTGTGTGCGTGTGTGTGTGAGTGTGTGTGTGTATGTGTGTGTCCGTTCGGCTTGCAGAGATAAGAACAGGGCCGTGGCAAGAAGTCCCTGCCTGTCGTAAGAGGAGAATAATGGGTAGGAGTCGAGAGGTGAAGAGTGTGTTCGTGTGCGTGTGAGTGTGCGTGTGTGCGTGTGTGTGTGTGAGTGTGAGCGTGCGTGTGTTTGAGTGTGTGTGTATGTCCGTTCGGCTCGCAGAGATAAGAACATGGCCGTAGCAAGAAGGCCCTGCCTGTCGTAAGAAGCGACTAATGGGTAGGAGTCGAGAGGTAAAGAGTGTATGTGTGTGTGCGTGTGTGCGTGTGTGTGTGTGAGTGTGAGCGTGTGTGTATGTGTGTGTGTCCGTTCGGCTTGCAGAGATAAGAATACGGCCGAGGCAAGAAGGCTCTGCCTGTCTTAAGAGGTGACTAATGGATAGGAGTCGAGAGGTGGAGAGTGTGTGCGTGTGCGTGTGCGTGTGCGTGTGTGCGTGTGTGTGCGTGTGAGCGTGCGTGTGTGTGTGAGTGTGTGTATCTCCGTTCGGCTCGCAGAGATAAGAACATGGCCGTGACAAGAAGGCCCTGCCTGTCGTAAAGGGCGACTAATGGGTAGGAGTCGAGAGGTGAAGAGTGTATGTGTGTGTGTACGTGTGTGCGTGTGTTTGTGCGTGTGTGAGTATGTGTGTGTGTCCGTTCGGCTTGCAGAGATAAGAATACGTCCGTAACAAGAAGTCCCTGAATGTCGTAAGAGGCGACTAATGGGTAGGAGTCGAGAGGTTAAGAGTGTATGTGTGTGTGTGAGTGTGTGTGTGTCCGTTCGGCTTGCAGAAATAAGAACACGGCCGAGGCAAGAAGACCCTGCCTGTCGTGAGAGTCGACTAATCGGTAGGAGTCGAGAGGTGAAGAATGTATGTGTGTGTGCGTATGTGCGTGTTTGTGTGTGTGAGTGTATGTGTGTGTGCCTGTGTGCGTGTGTGTGTGAGTGTGTGTGTGTATGTGTGTGTCCGTTCGGCTTGCAGAGATAAGAACACGGCCGTGGCAAGAAGTCCCTGCCTGTCGTAAGAGGAGAATAATGGGTAGGAGTCGAGAGGTGAATAGTGTATGTGTGTGTGTGTGCGTGTGTGCGTGTGTGTGCGTGTGTGAGTATGTGTGTGTGTCCGTTCGGCTTGCAAAGTGAAGAATACGTCCGTGGCAAGAAGTCCCTGAATGTCGTAAGAGGCGACTAATGGGTATGAGTCGAGAGGTGAAGAGTGTATGTGTGTGTGTACGTGTGTGCGTGTGTGTGCGTGTGTGAGTATGTGTGTGTGTCCGTTCGGCTTGCAGAGTAAAGAATACGTCCGTGGCAAGAAGTCCCTGAATGTCGTAAGAGGCGACTAATGGGTAGGAGTCGAGAGGTTAAGAGTGTATGTGTATGTGTGTGTGCGTGTGTGGGTGTGTGTGTGTTTGTGCGTGTGTAAATATGTGTGTGTATGTATGTGTGTGTCCATTCGGTTCGCAGAAATTAGAATACGGCCGAGGCAAGAAGGCCCTGCCTCTTGTAAGGGGCGACTAATAGGTAGGAGTCGAGAGGTGAATAGTGTATGTGTATGTGTTTGTGCGTGTGTGGGTGTGTGTGTGTTTGTGCGTGTGTAAATGTGTGTGTGTATGTATGTGTGTGTCCATTCGGTTCGCAGAGATTAGAATACGGCCGAGGCAAGAAGGCCATGCCTGTCGTAAGAGGCGACTAATGGGTAGGAGTCGAGAGGTGAAAAGTGTATTTGTGTGTGTGCGTGTGTGCGTGCTTGTGTGTGTGGGTGTGTGTGTGTCCGTTCGGCTTGCAGAGATAAGAATACGGCCAAGGCAAGAAGGCCCTGCCTGTCTTAAGAGGTGACTAATGGATAGGAGTCGAGAGGTGGAGAGTGTGTGCGTGTGCGTGTGCGTGTGCGTGTGCGTGTGTGCGTGTGTGTGTGAGTGTGAGCGTGCGTGTGTTTGAGTGTGTGTGTATGTCCGTTCGGCTTGCAGAGATAAGAACATGGCCGTAGCAAGAAGGCCCTGCCTGTCGTAAGAAGCGACTAATGGGTAGGAGTCGAGAGGTAAAGAGTGTATGTGTGTGTGCGTGTGTGCATGTGTGTGTGCGTGTGTGAGCGTGTGTGTATGTGTGTGTGTCCGTTCGGCTTGCAGAGATAAGAATACGGCCGAGGCAAGAAGGCCCTGCCTGTCTTAAGAGGTGACTAATGGATAGGAGTCGAGAGGTGGAGAGTGTGTGCGTGTGCGTGTGCGTGTGCGTGTGCGTGTGTGCGTGTGTGTGTGCGTGTGAGCGTGCGTGTGTGTGTGAGTGTGTGTATGTCCGTTCGGCTCGCAGAGATAAGAACATGGCCGTGGCAAGAAGGCCCTGCCTGTCGTAAAGGGCGACTAATGGGTAGGAGTCGAGAGGTGAAGAGTGTATGTGTGTGTGTACGTGTGTGCGTGTGTTTGTGCGTGTGTGAGTATGTGTGTGTGTCCGTTCGGCTTGCAGAGATAAGAATACGTCCGTGGCAAGAAGTCCCTGAATGTGGTAAGAGGCGACTAATGGGTAGGAGTCGAGAGGTTAATAGTGTATGTGTGTGTGTGTGTGAGTGTGTGTGTGTCCGTTCGGCTTGCAGAGATAAGAACACGGCCGAGGCAAGAAGATGTAGCATAATACTGGGGTGTGTAAGAGGAGAGAGGTATAAGAAGAGTGGTCTATATATAGGGGATAAAATAGATAACAATTAAGTAAAGAAGTATGAAAGAAAAAAAAAATATTGAACGGAATGTGGCTAGGCTAGCAATGTAGGCAGGAGAATGACCACTAGAAACTCAAGGATGGATACGGCCAATTTGCATGCCTTTTAAAGACAGTAAATCAGGAAAATATGTATGATGGATAGAAAAGAAGATATGAAAAATAAATAGATATAATGAAAATTAACCAAGAAAACAAATTGAGGGCGCCAGAAGAGGGATACTACTCTAAAAAAAAAGTAACGGTCACTCTTCCAGGTATCGTATACTGCTAAAATTAATTAAAGTTGATCTAATAAACAAAAATGCTGTAAATGTAAAAAGGTAAGGAAATATTAATAAAAAAAATTATATGCAAAACAAATTCAAGTTTATTAAATATAACTTCTTAGATTCTGACAATCTCTAAGTTACCAAAAAGTATATGAAAATTTCACAATATAATATTTTAAAAAAAAGAAATGTTGAAAACAACTATAATAAAAAGTTGAAAACTACACAGAATAACTCTGATATAGAGTGTACAACCTACATCTAGGTTAAAACAACCTTAAACAAAATAATGCTAACGTTGGAAGAACGTATAGCCAAGTAAATATATCAAACTTACCTACAATATGACCAACAATATTGTTAAACACCTCTAAATTCAAATATAATAAATAAGTAATATATATAAATGGGAACAAGCCAAATTAAACAATTGAAACGGTATATTATCCTGAAGGGATAATAACCGGAGTTAGTAACACAAGATGAAATATAAAAAAAATTAGTTAAGTAAACAAATAATGAAATAATTAAAGTTAATAATGAAATAAATGGTTAATACAAAAAACAATGGAAGATAATCTCTGGGTAGAATTTGAGCTCAAACTTACCGATACCTTACACCAAGGGGAGTTATATTAATTAATATATATATATGTTATAAAAAAAAACTAGAACTGGTGAAACAAGATATATATATAGTTCTGAATCAAAAACCAACTGTCCTCCTACAGCTGTCTGGAAGGATACTCCCGAATGGTTTCGGTGTCCCAGCGAAGTCCTCCTTGAGGTCCGAAATTAGCACGGAGCTGGTGCTAATTGGCTTAGTTCGATGATGACTGTCCTGCCCTTCCTCTAGGTGCAGGCTGGAGAAAAAATGAGGGTGGAGTAGACAATACCCCCTGGCTTGTCCCAATGACCCTGATTCTAATAGAGTTGAAGTGGTACTCTCCCTCGGATGTTCTGAGGGAAATTTATAATTCCATGGTAGGTGGCTGAAAACAATTCCCCGTTACTTCTAATCTCAACATTGATAAAAAGAAATCAAAGAAGAAGTGAGGAAAGTTTCTTTCAGCATAAGAAACCGGAGCAAAAAGATAATTATGGTAGATAAAAAAACCCATCCAATCGGATGTAGCGTGACCTTGCTTCACATAGAGTAAAAATATAATGGCCTTGGACAAAATACTATATTAAAATATGAAATAATGAATCTGAATAATAGGATATAGATAAAATACTCTAATGTTTATAATATAAAAAATTATTATTTACCAGATAGCTACTTAATTCCGTGCTAGAAATCTCACTTCAACTTCCCGAGTTTGCGAAAACACCGTCAATTAAATTTTTATGGTTATACTTAGAATATTTAACTTCTTGAAGTGAAGGAAATTCTATGCATTAATTGGATTTTCTTTCGCTAACTGCCACCGTTGTGTACCACTTCAAACTCCCGATCAAAAGTGAATTTTAATTCACAGTTAATTAACCAAGAAGAGCCATTTTTCCACTTCCCCTCATCTCCTGTCATCTAATTTGGTTCGCAATGGTACCAAATTAGAACAGAGTGACAACTTAAATTATTAACAATACACACTTAATGGGCAAATGAACACTTAAAGTTAGGCAACCCATACTACATCTCTGAAATTATTTTCATATAAATTGTTTATTATTTAAATACAAATTGTAATAAAAGTAACGACTGTTACATTCCCCTACTAGTCGGGAAAAAAAAAATTTTAGTCAAAATTTTTTTCATAAAATTAAAGTATCAATAACTAAGTGTACTGGCCTAACATTCCACGTTGATCCGTAAGTTTACACAAAAAAAATAACCACGAACTAAAGATCACGGGAAAAAAAAAAAGAATGGTCATGGCGCCAGACACCACAAACTCAGATGACTCGAAGTCGAATCAAAATCTCAATCGACAATATGCTTAAAAGCCAAATATTAACTAAATATACCAACTAAATTCTTGCTGACAAATAAATGTCGAATTGGGCACTAAATCCAAAATTGAACTATCCATGGACATCAGATCTATAAGACTAAGTATATCCAAGGACGAACAACCAGGCAAATGTATGAGCCAATTCAACCAATATCTCACCCGGAGATATACTAAACTAAGATCAAAGAAATCATAAACTAAATAGGTTAAGAATTGAACACTTAATCCAAAATTGAAGTAACAATGGACACCAGATTCATAGTAATATATCCAGAGAAGAACAATCAGGAAGATTTATGGAGCAATTCTCACCAAACCAAATAACACAAATAGTAATCTAAATCGTAAACATACCAAAGTATATCAAAGACGTAATAACCAAAATAAATGTGAAATAGGACGCTTAATCCAAAGTCAGACTATCAATGGACACCAGATTCATAAAAGCATATCCAAAGAAGAACGACCAGGAAGATTTATGGACCCATTCACACCAATACTAAATCTCAAAACTAAATGAGGTCTACGTACACCCACATCTGGTGATACGAACCTACATAACCAAATAAACCAAATAAGTGAGGAATCAGACACTGAATCCAAAATCGGACTATCGATGGACACCAGATTTATAAATAGAGCATATCCAAAGAAGAACGATCAGAAAAGGACCAATTCTCACTAATGCTAATAACTAAATTAGCTCTTACCCTCTTCCGGTAATATGAGCCAATGCCAACTAAGTAATTACAATAAAGCAAAATTTCCTAAAGTGTGAAGCAGCATTGTCACACTTATTCAGACTAAGTAATGTAATATGTAACTGAACTAAACCAAAGATAAAGATAAATACCTAAAGTCTAAAGTCTAAAATGGACTAAAGGAATTCAGAGGCTAAATAAATTTTGAGGGTGCTGGTATTCGCTAACTATAGCATGGGGCTACAACAGATGTATGAGAATAACCAGACACCGATAAAAGCCCAATAGAAATCCTAAGAAAATATAAGTGGTGGACTTTTCCTATAATACCATTACTAACGATAGAAAAAAAATATGTCGAGAACAAGCAATCAATTTTGAACAAAACTGTAGATTTATAACAAGTTCTCGCAGCATGGAATTATCCGGGAATAGTCCTAAATCTAAACAGCAATTTATGCCTAAGAAAAGAAGTGGGATTACACTAAGAGGACAACTCATTTGTCTAAACTCTTAAATAATGAAAATGACTAACTTGACATGTGTAGGGATAGTTAAAGAAACAAAACATAACCTGAAGTAAGATAACTAATATGAACTAATTAAACTTCCCTATCAAATTGTGAAAAGGTAACTGGAATATTTGGACAATCACACAAGAATGGTTAGGACATGTCGCGAGCATTTCCTGACCAGAAATATTATGAGGCATAAACATCTGCCTACTCTGCAATAAACACATATAGTACGAACCTAATTGAGCAGCAGTGATCAGTTGCTGAGCAACAATCTCGAACCCACGTATTCACTAAAGCTGAGTATTGACAGATTCATTGACAGAAAATTCAGAAGAATAAATAAGAAGAAATAAGAAGGACGCCGCGCCGGTCATCCTTACCTACTTCAAAATTCCAAACTAATTCCAGAACCATCCTGTATATGGAATCAGGACATAAATTATTGTAGAGTATTTAAGATTTTCGTGACAAGTGAGAATAAAGCAGACCAAAGATAAAAAAAAATCACAACATCTTTCCAAATTGGCAAATATTGAACAAATATATCAAAACAAATACTAAGGAATCAAATATCAAAGATATAACACACAATATATGATCCAGTAGTGTAACAACATAGTTCCATAGTTCCTTATCAGTAATAGGATTAACTATAAGTATAAATCTAAATATGTAAATATATACTAAACAACCCTCGTATCATATGAGGTTAAAAGGAGTAATTCTCCTGGGAAGATTAGTACTTAAGAATATTAATTCATTATGAAGTGCATCATTTATAATACAAAAAAAAATGGATAAGTCATACATACTAATTATCTAATAAGTTATAGAAGTCATTAACCAATGCCAAAAGATACAAAAATAGCGGTGTACCTACGTTATCTGGTGATTAAGAAAATCTTGGACTAAAATGCAAAATATAATCAAAATAAGCTAAAGACAAACAGAGAAAGAGATTAGCTTAAACGAAAGTGTTAAGTTAGTCTTCTTCTGAGGATGAAGAACTAATCTCGTCGATGGTGTTATCAGGCAGTAAATCCTTTACATGAAATTGACCAATTCGTTTGTTGGACGAATTGTCCCTTAATTCATATACTAAAGGAGATATTACCCTTACAACCGTACACGGAATGTATTTCTGGCAAAATTTTGCCGAAATAGCATCACCTTTACTTGATTTTACAAAGTTTCTCTTTAAAACTCTATCGCCAACAAAGAATCGCAAATCTAAAGTATTTGATTGGTTATAAATATTATATGGTACAACCATAGACATATCATCATCATCAACAAACCTAAAAGTTGATACTGATAATGGAACTATTTCACTACTGTAATCATTAGAATTGTGTTTAACGCTACTGGGTAAAGAAGAATTGGTAGTTGACCATCTGTGATCACTTAAAACAGGCGGATTCAACGTTTCATGATTAGTAGTTAATTTCGGGACTGATTTGTGAAAAAAAATGTGGCCAAGTTATTAGCAACACACCACCAAGATCAAAATAGCCAGCAAAAATAATATATATATATATATACTTATATATAATCAAATAAATACCTTAGTTATCTTACTAAAATACTCAAAATAATTTCTAGTTATATGTAAACTATTCTAAACCAAATATTAATATATATGCAACAATTAATAGTACCTATAAGTATAATACTGTTGGCTGTAGGAATAAAAGTTTATATAATATACGATATAAGTATGTGTAGGTAAGTAAGTAAATATAAGTTCTCAATAAAAATACAAAATTCAACCTAGAATGTAAGTTGTACTACTATAACCTATCACTGAGGTCTCAAAATATTAATAACTAATAAATCTAATAAATAAAACTAATAAATCAATACAGCAGTATAAGTATACCTGTTTAGTATTAATAAAAAATTTAAAGATAGAATAAATCAGCAATAATATGAGTAAAAAGAAAAAGCAAAAATACAAAAACTCAAGTAAGAAAAAAAAAGAAATCAGCTAAAAGCTACTGTCTTAAAACCAAAAACTTGGAAAAGGCACCGCGTTGGGACGTCGATGTAGCATAATACTGGGGTGTGTAAGAGGAGAGAGGTATAAGAAGAGTGGTCTATATATAGGGGATAAAATAGATAACAATTAAGTAAAGAAGTATGAAAGAAAAAAAAATATTGAACGGAATGTGGCTAGGCTAGCAATGTAGGCAGGAGAATGACCACTAGAAACTCAAGGATGGATACGGCCAATTTGCATGCCTTTTAAAGACAGTAAATCAGGAAAATATGTATGATGGATAGAAAAGAAGATATGAAAAATAAATAGATATAATGAAAATTAACCAAGAAAACAAATTGAGGGCGCCAGAAGAGGGATACTACTCTAAAAAAAAAGTAACGGTCACTCTTCCAGGTATCGTATACTGCTAAAATTAATTAAAGTTGATCTAATAAACAAAAATGCTGTAAATGTAAAAAGGTAAGGAAATATTAATAAAAAAAATTATATGCAAAACAAATTCAAGTTTATTAAATATAACTTCTTAGATTCTGACAATCTCTAAGTTACCAAAAAGTATATGAAAATTTCACAATATAATATTTAAAAAAAAAGAAATGTTGAAAACAACTATAATAAAAAGTTGAAAACTACACAGAATAACTCTGATATAGAGTGTACAACCTACATCTAGGTTAAAACAACCTTAAACAAAATAATGCTAACGTTGGAAGAACGTATAGCCAAGTAAATATATCAAACTTACCTACAATATGACCAACAATATTGTTAAACACCTCTAAATTCAAATATAATAAATAAGTAATATATATAAATGGGAACAAGCCAAATTAAACAATTGAAACGGTATATTATCCTGAAGGGATAATAACCGGAGTTAGTAACACAAGATGAAATATAAAAAAAATTAGTTAAGTAAACAAATAATGAAATAATTAAAGTTAATAATGAAATAAATGGTTAATACAAAAAACAATGGAAGATAATCTCTGGGTAGAATTTGAGCTCAAACTTACCGATACCTTACACCAAGGGGAGTTATATTAATTAATATATATATATGTTATAAAAAAAAACTAGAACTGGTGAAACAAGATATATATATATAGTTCTGAATCAAAAACCAACTGTCCTCCTACAGCTGTCTGGAAGGATACTCCCGAATGGTTTCGGTGTCCCAGCGAAGACCTCCTTGAGGTCCGAAATTAGCACGGAGCTGGTGCTAATTGGCTTAGTTCGATGATGACTGTCCTGCCCTTCCTCTAGGTGCAGGCTGGAGAAAAAATGAGGGTGGAGTAGACAATACCCCCTGGCTTGTCCCAATGACCCTGATTCTAATAGAGTTGAAGTGGTACTCTCCCTCGGATGTTCTGAGGGAAATTTATAATTCCATGGTAGGTGGCTGAAAACAATTCCCCGTTACTTCTAATCTCAACATTGATAAAAAGAAATCAAAGAAGAAGTGAGGAAAGTTTCTTTCAGCATAAGAAACCGGAGCAAAAAGATAATTATGGTAGATAAAAAAACCCATCCAATCGGATGTAGCGTGACCTTGCTTCACATAGAGTAAAAATATAATGGCCTTGGACAAAATACTATATTAAAATATGAAATAATGAATCTGAATAATAGGATATAGATAAAATACTCTAATGTTTATAATATAAAAAATTATTATTTACCAGATAGCTACTTAATTCCGTGCTAGAAATCTCACTTCAACTTCCCGAGTTTGCGAAAACACCGTCAATTAAATTTTTATGGTTATACTTAGAATATTTAACTTCTTGAAGTGAAGGAAATTCTATGCATTAATTGGATTTTCTTTCGCTAACTGCCACCGTTGTGTACCACTTCAAACTCCCGATCAAAAGTGAATTTTAATTCACAGTTAATTAACCAAGAAGAGCCATTTTTCCACTTCCCCTCATCTCCTGTCATCTAATTTGGTTCGCAATGGTACCAAATTAGAACAGAGTGACAACTTAAATTATTAACAATACACACTTAATGGGCAAATGAACACTTAAAGTTAGGCAACCCATACTACATCTCTGAAATTATTTTCATATAAATTGTTTATTATTTAAATACAAATTGTAATAAAAGTAACGACTGTTACAAAGACCCTGCCTGTCGTGAGAGTCGACTAATCGGTAGGAGTCGAGAGGTGAAGAATGTATGTGTGTGTGCGTATGTGCGTGTTTGTGTGTGTGAGTGTATGTGTGTGTGCCTGTGTGCGTGTGTGTGTGAGTGTGTGTGTGTATGTGTGTGTCCGTTCGGCTTGCAGAGATAAGAACAGGGCCGTGGCAAGAAGTCCCTGCCTGTCGTAAGAGGAGAATAATGGGTAGGAGTCGAGAGGTGAAGAGTGTGTTCGTGTGCGTGTGAGTGTGTGTGTGTGCGTGTGTGTGTGTGTGTGTCCGTTCGGCTTGCAGAGATAAGAACACGGCCGTGGCAAGAAGTCCATGACTGTCGTAAGAGGCGACTAATGAATAGGAGTCGAGAGGTGAAGAGTGTGTGCGTGTGCGTGTACGTGTGCGTGTGTGCGTGTGTGCCTGTGTGCGTGTGTTTGTGTGTGCGTGTGTGTGTGTGTCCGTTCGGCTTGCAGAGATAAGAACACGGCCGTGGCAAGAAGTCCCTGCCTGTCGTAAGAGGAGAATAATGGGTAGGAGTCGAGAGGTGAAGATTGTATGTGTGTGTTTGCTTGTGTGCGTACGTGTGTGAGTGTGTGTGTGAATGTGTGTGTGTGCGTGTGTGTGTGTCCGTTCGGCTCGCAGAGATAAGAACACGGCCGTGGCAAGAAGTCCCTGCCTGTCGTAAGAGGCGACTAATGAATAGGAGTCGAGAGGTGAAGAGTGTATGTGTCTTTGTGTGTGTGCGTGTGTTTGTGCGTGTGTCCGTTCGGCTTGCAGAGATAAGAACACGGCCGTGGCAAGAAGTCCCTGCCTGTCGTAAGAGGAGAATAATGGGTAGGAGTCGAGAGGTGAAGAGTGTATGTGTGTGTGTGTGCGTGTGTGCGTGTGTGGGCGTGTGTGGGCGTGTGTGAGTGTGTGTGTATGTGTGTGTGTCCGTTTGGCTTGCAGAGATAAGAATACGGCCGAGGCCAGAAGGCCCTGCCTCTTGTAAGGGTCGACTAATAAGTAGGAGTCGAGAGGTGAAGAGTGTATGTGTGTGTGCGTGTGTGCGTGTGTGTGTGTGTGTGCGTGTGTGAGTATGTGTGTGTGTTAGTTTGGCTTGCAGAGATGAGAACACGACCGCGGCAAGAAGGCACTGCTTATCGTAAGAGGCGACTAAAAGGTAGGAGTCGAGAGGTGAAGAGTGTATGTGTGTGTGCGTGTGTGCGTGTGTGTGTGTTTGTGCGTGTGTGAGTGTGTGTGTATGAGTGTGTGTGTCCGTTCGGCTTGCAGAGATAAGAATACGGCCGTGGCAAGAAGGCCATGCTTGCTGTAAGGAGCGACTAATTGGTAGGAGTCGAGAGGTGAAGAGTGTATGTGTGTGTGCGTGTGTGCGTGTATGTGTGTTTGTGCGTGTGTGAGTGTGTGTGTATGAGTGTGTGTGTCCGTTCGGCTTTCAGAGATATGAATACGGCCGGGGCAAGAAGGCCCTGCCTCTCGTAAGAGGCGACTAAAAGGTAGGGGTCGAGAGGTGAAGAGTGTATGTGTGTGTGTGTGTGAGTGTGTGTGTTTGTCCGCTCGGCTCGCAGAGATAAGATTACGGCCGTGGCAAGAAGGCCCTACCTGTCTTAAGAGGCGGCTAATGGATAGGAGTCGAGAGGTGGAGAGTGTGTGCGTGTGCGTGTGCGTGTGCGTGGGTGCGTGTGTGTGCGTGTGTGCGTGTGTGTGTGTGTTTGTGTGTGCGTGTGTGTGTGTCCGTTCGGCTTGCAGAGATAAGAACACGGCCGTGGCAAGAAGTCCCTGCCTGTCGTAAGAGGAGAATAATGGGTAGAAGTCGAGAGGTGAATAGTGTATGTGTGCTTGCGTGTGTGTGTTTGTGTGTGAGTGTGTGTGTGTGTCTTTTCGGCTCGCAGAGATAAGAATGCGTTCGCTGCAAGAAGGCTCTGCCTGTCTTAAGAGGCGACTAATGGATAGGACTCGAGAGGTGGAGAGTGTGTGCGTGTGCGTGTGCGTTTGCGTGTGTGCGTTTGTGCCTGTGTGCGTGTGTTTGTGTGTGCGTGTGTGTGTGTGTCCGGTCGGCTCGCTGAAATGAGAACACGGCCGTGGCAAGAAGGCCCTGCCTGTCGTCTTATGGGTAGGAGTCGAGAGGTGAAGAGTGTATGTGTGTGTACGTGTGTGCGTGTGTGTGTGCGTGTGTGAGTATGTGTGTGTGTCCGTAGGTCATGCCTGTCTTAAGAGGCGACTAATGGATAGGAGTCGAAAGGTGGAGAGTGTATATGTGTGTGTGCGCGTGTGTGCGTGCGTGTGTGTGTGTGTTCTTGTATGTGTGTATGTAAGTGTGTGTGTCCGGTCGGCTCGCAGAGATAAGAACATGGCCGTGGCAAGAAGTCCCTGCCTTTCGAAATAGAAGAATAATGGGTAGGAGTCGAGAGGTGAAGAGTGTATATGTGTGTGTGCGCGTGTGTGCGTGCGTGTCTGTGTGTGTTCTTGTATGTGTGTGTGTGAGTGTGTGTGTGTCCGGTCGGCTCGCAGAGATAAGAACATGGCCGTGGCAGGAAGTCCCTGCCAGTCGTAAGAGGCGACTAATGGGTAGGGGTCGAGAGGTGAAGAGTGTATGTGTGTGTGTGCGTGTGTGCGTGTGTGTGCGTGTGTGAGTGTGTGTGTATGTGTGTGTGTCCGTCTGGCTTGCAGAGGTAAGAATACGGCCAAGGCAAGAAGACCCTGCCAGTTGTAAGGGGCGACTAATAGGTAGGAGTCGAGAGGTGAAGAGTGTATGTTTGTGTGCGTGTGTGCGTGTGTGTGTGCGTGTGTGAGTATGTGTGTGTGTCTGTTCGGCTTGCAGAGATAAGAACACGGCCGTGGCAAGAAGTCCCTGCCTATCGTAAGAGGCGACTAATAGGTAGGAGTCGAGAGGTGAAGAATGTATGTGTGTGTGCGTGTGGGCGTGTTTGTGTGTGTGTGAGTGTATGTGTGTGTGCGTGTGTGCGTGCGTGTGTGTGTGTTTGTGAGTGTGTGTGTATGTGTGTGTGTGTGTCCCTTCGGCTCGCAGAGATAAGAAAACAGCCGTGGCAAGAAAGCGATGCAAATCGTACGGGGCGACTAATGGATAGGAGTGGAGAGGCGAAGAGTGGGCGACTAATAAGTAGGAGTCGAGAGGTGAAAAGTGTATGTGTGTGTGCGTGTGTGCGTGAGTGTGTGCGTGTGTGAGTATGTGTGTGTGTTAGTTCGGCTTGCAGAGATAAAAACACGACCGAGGCAAGAAGGCCCTGCCTATCGTAAGAGGCGACTAATAGGTAGGCGTCGAGAGGTGAAGAATGTATGTGTGTGTGCGTGTGGGCGTGTTTGTGTGTGTGTGAGTGTATGTGTGTGTGCATGTGTGCGTGCGTGTGTGTGTGTGTTTGTGAGTGTGTGTGTATGTATGTGTGTGTGTCCCTTCGGCTCGCAGAGATAAGAAAACAGCCGTGGCAAGAAAGCGATGCAAATCGTACGGGACGACTAATGGATAGGAGTCGAGAGGCGAAGAGTGGGCGAATAATAAGTAGGAGTCGAGAGGTGAAAAGTGTATGTGTGTGTGCGTGTGTGCGTGTGTTTGTGCGTGTGTGAGTATGTGTGTGTGTCCGTTCGGCTTGCAGTGATAAGAACACGGCCAAGGCAAGAAGGCCCTGCCTATCGTAAGAGGCGACTAATAGGTAGGAGTCGAGAGGTGAAGAATGTATGTGTGTGCGTGTGTGCGTGCGTGTGTGTGTGTGTGTTTGTGAGTGTGTGTGTATGTATGTGTGCGTGTCCCTTCGGCTCGCAGAGATAAGAAAACAGCCGTGGCAAGAAGGCGATGCAAATCGTACGGGGCGACTAATGGGTAGGAGTCGAGATGTGAAGAGTGGGCGACTAATAAGTAGGAGTCGAGAGGTGAAGAGAGTATGTGTGTGGGTGCGTGTGTGCGTGTGTGTGTGCGTGTGGGTGTATGTGTGTGTGTCCGTTCGGCTCGCAGAGATAAGAACACGGCCGTGGCAAGAAGTCCCTGCCTGTCGTAAGAGGCGACTAATGAATAGGAGTCGAGAGGTGAAGAGTGTATGTGTCTTTGTGTGTGTGCGTGTGTTTGTGCGTGTGTGAGTATGTGTGTGTGTATGTGTGTGTGTATGTGTGTGTGTCAGTGTGTGTGTGTGTCCGGTCGACTCGCAGAGATGAGAACACGGCCGTGGCAAGAAGGCACTGCCTGTCGTTAAGAGGCAACTAATGGTTAGGAGTCGAGAGGTGAATAGTGTATGTGTGTGTGTGTGCGTGTGTGCGTGTGTGTGCGTGTGTGTGTGTGTATATGTTTGTGTCTGTTTGGCTTGCAGACATAAGAATACGGCCGAGGCAAGAAGGCCCTGCCTCTTGTAAGGGGCGACTAATAAGTAGGAGTCGAGAGGTGAAGAGTGTATGTGTGTATGCGTGTGTGCGTGTGTGCGTGTGTGAGTATGTGTGTTTGTTAGTTCGGCTTGCAGAGATAAGAGCACAACCGAGGCAAGAAGGCCCTGCCTATCGTAAGAGGCGACTAATAGGTAGGAGTCGAGAGGTGAAGAGTGTATGTGTGTGTGTGCGTGTGTGCGTGTGTGTGCGTGTGAGCGTGCGTGTGTGTGTGAGTGTGTGTGTGTCCGTTCGGCTTGCAGAGATAAGAATACGGCCGAGGCAAGAAGGCCCTGCCTGTCGTAAGTGGCGACTAATTGGTAGGAGTCGAGAGGTGAAGAGTGTATGTGTGTGTGTGCATGTGTGCGTGTGTGTGCGTGTGTGCGTGCGTGTGTGTGTGAGTATGTGCGTTCGTTCGGCTTGCAGAGATAAGAATACGGCCGAGGCAAGAAGGCCCTGCCTGTCGTAAGTGGCGACTAATGGGTAGGAGTCGAGAGGTGAAGAGTGTATTTGTGTGTGTGTGTGTGTGCGTGTGTGCGTGTGTGTGTGTTCGTGTGTGTGTGTGTCCGTTTGGCTTGCAAAGATAAAAACACGGCCGTGGCAAGAAGTCCCTGCCTGTCGTAAGAGGAGAATAATGGGTAGGAGTCGAGAGGTGAAGAGTGTATGTGTTTGTGCGTGTGTGCGTGCGTATGTGAGTGTGTGTGTGTGTATGTGTGTGTGTGTATATGTTTGTGTCTGTTTGGCTTGCAGAGATAAGAATACGGCCGAGGCAAGAAGGCCCTGCCTCTTGTAAGGGGCGACTAATAAGTAGGAGTCGAGAGGTGAAGAGTGTATGTGTGTATGCGTGTGTGCGTGTGTGCGTGTGTGAGTATGTGTGTTTGTTAGTTCGGCTTGCAGAGATAAGAGCACAACCGAGGCAAGAAGGCCCTGCCTATCGTAAGAGGCGACTAATAGGTAGGAGTCGAGAGGTGAAGAGTAAATGTGAGTGTGTGCGTGTGTGCGTGTGTGTGCGTGTGAGCGTGCGTGTGTGTGTAAGTGTGTGTGTGTCCGTTCGGCTTGCAGAGATAAGAATACGGCCGAGGCAAGAAGGCCCTGCCTGTCGTAAGTGGCGACTCATTGGTAGGAGTCTAGAGGTGAAGAGTGTATGTGTGTGTGTGCGTGTGTGCGTGTGTGTGCGTGTGTGCGTGCGTGTGTGTGTGAGTGTGTGCGTCTGTTCGGCTTGCAGAGATAAGAATACGGCCGAGGCAAGAAGGCCCTGCCTGTCGTAAGTGGCGACAAATGGGTAGGAGTCGAGAGGTGAAGAGTGTATTTGTGTGTGTGTGTGCGTGTGTGTGCGTGTGTGCGTGCGTGTGTGCGTGTGTGTGTGAGTGTGTGTGTGTATGTGTGTGTGTGTGTGTGTCCCTTCGCTCGCAGAGATAAGAAAAAAGCGGTGGCAAGAAGGCCATGCCTGTCGTAAGAGGCGACTAATGGATAGGAGTCGAGAGGTGGAGAGTGTGTGCGTGTGCGTGTGCGTGTGCGTGTGTGTGTGTGTGTGTGCGTGTGTGTGTGTGTCCGTTTGGCTTGCAGAGATAAGAACACGGCCGTGGCAAGAAGTCCCTGCCTGTCGTAAGAGGAGAATAATGGGTAGGAATCGAGAGGTGAAGAGTGTATGTGTGTGTGTGCGTGTGTGCGTGCGTGTGTGAGTGTGTGTGTGTATGTGTGTGTGTCAGTGTGTGTGTGTGTGTGCGTGTGTGCGTGTGTGTGCGTGTGTGTGTGTGTGTATGTGTGTGTCTGTTTGGCTTGCAGAGATAAGAATACGGCCGAGGCAAGAAGGCCCTGCCTCTTGTAAGGGGCGACTAATAAGTAGGAGTCGAGAGGTGAAGAGTGTATGTGTGTATGCGTGTGTGCGTGTGTGTGCGTGTGTGAGTATGTGTGTGTGTTAGTTCGGCTTGCAGAGATAAGAGCACGACCGAGGCAAGAAGGCCCTGCCTATCGTAAGAGGCGACTAATAGGTAGGAGTCGAGAGGTGAAGAGTGTATGTGTGTGTCTGCGTGTGTGCGTGTGTGTGTGAGTGTGTGTGTGTCCGTTCGACTTGCATAGATAAGAATACGGCGGTGGCAAGGAGGCCTTGCTTGCTGTAAGTAGCGACTAATTGGTAGGAGTCGAGAGATGAAGAGTGTATGTGTGTGTGTGTTCCTTTGTGTGTGCGTGTGTAAGTGAGTGTGTGTATGTATGTGTGTGTCCATTCGGCTCGCAGAAATTAAAATACGACCGAGGAAGAAGGCCATGCCTCTCGTAAAAGGCGACTAATGAGTAGGAGTCGAGAGGTGAAGAGTGTATTTGTGTGTGTGTGTGTGCGTGCTTGTGTTTGTGCATGCGTGAGTGTTTGTGTGTGTATGTGTGCGTGTGTGTGTGAGTGTGTGTGTGTCCGTTCGGCTTGTGTGTGTGTCTGTATGGCTCGCAGAGATAAAAACACGGCCGTGGCAAAAAGGCCCTGCCGGTCGTAAGAGGCGACTAATGGGTAGGAGTCGAGAGGTGAAGAGTGTATGTGTGTGTGTGCGTGTGTGCGTGTGTGAGTGTGTGTGTGTGTGCGTGTGTGAGTGTGTGTGTATGTATGTGTGTCCGTTCGGCCTGCAGAGATAAGAATACAGCCGAGGCAAGAAGGCCCTGCCTGTCGAAAGAGGCGACTAATGGGTAGGAGTCGAGAGGTGAAGAGTGTATGTGTCTGTGTGTGCGTGTGTGTGTGTGTGAGTGTGTGTGTGTCTGTTCGGCTCGCAGAGATACGAACACGGCCGTGGCAAGAAAGCCCTGCCTGTCGCAAGAGGCGACTAATGGGTAGGAGTCAAAAGGTGAGGAGTGTATGAGTGTGTGCGTGTGTGCGTGTGTGTGTGTGCGTGTGTGAGGGTGTGTGTGTATGTGTGTGTGTGTGTGTGTTTGTTCGGCTTGCAGAGATAAGAATACGGCCGAGGCAAGAAGGCCCTGCATGCCGTAAGGGGCTTCTCATAGGTAGGAGTCGAGAGGTGAAGAGTGATTGTGTGTGTGTGTGTGTGTGCGTGTGTGTATGTGTGTGTGTGCGTGTGTGTGTATGTGAGTGTGTGTATGTGTCCGTTTGACTCGCAGAGAAAAGAATACGGCGGTGGCAAGAAGGCCATGCCTGTCGTAAGAGGCGACTAATGGGTAGGAGTCGAGAGGTGAAGAGTGTATGTGTCTGTGTGTGTGTGCGTGTGTTTGTGCGTGTGTGCCTGTGTGCGTGTGTTTGTCTGTGCGTGTGTGTGTGTGTCCGTTCGGCTCGCAGAGATAAGAATACGTCAGTGGCAAGAAGGCCCTGCCTGTCTTAAGAGGCGACTAATGGATAGGAATCGAGAGGTGGAGAGTATGTGCGTGTGGGTGTGCGTGTGCGTGTGTGCGTGTGTGCGTGTGTGCCTGTGTGCGTGTGTTTGTGTGTGCGTGTGTGTGTGTCCGTTCGGCTTGCAGAGATAAGAACACGGCCGTGGCAAGAAGTCCCTGCCTGTCGTAAGAGGAGAATAATGGGTAGAAGTCGAGAGGTGAATAGTGTATGTGTGTGTGCGTGTGTGCGTGTGTTTGTGCGTGTGTGAGTGTGTGTGTGTGTGTGTATGTGTGTATGTGTCGGTTTGGCTTGCAGAGATAAGAATACGGCCGAGGCAAGAAGGCCCTGCCTGCCTTAAGAGGCGACTAATGGATAGGAGTCGAGAGGTGGAGAGTGTGTGATGTGTGCGTGTACGTGTGCGTGTGTGCGTGTGTGCCTGTGTGCGTGTGTTTGTCTGTGCGTGTGTGTGTGTGTGTTCGTTCGGCTCGCAGAGATAAGAATACGTCCGTGGCAAGAAGGCCCTGCCTGTCTTAAGAGGCGACTAATGGATAGGAATCGAGAGGTGGAGAGTGTGTGCGTGTGGGTGTGCGTGTGCGTGTGTGCGTGTTTGTGTGTGCGTGTGTGTGTGTCCGTTCGGCTTGCAGAGATAAGAACACGGCCGTGGCAAGAAGGCCCTGCCTGTCTTAAGAGGCGACTAATGGATAGGAATCGAGAGGTGGAGAGTGTGTGCGTGTGGGTGTGCGTGTGCGTGTGTGCGTGTGTGCCTGTGTGCGCGTGTTTGTGTGTGCGTGTGTGTGTGTCCGTTCGGCTTGCAGAGATAAGAACACGGCCGTGGCAAGAAGTCCCAGCCTGTCGTAAGAGGAGAATAATGGGTAGAAGTCGAGAGGTGAATAGTGTATGTGTGCTTGCGTGTGTGTGTTTGTGTGTGAGTGTGTGTGTGTGTCCGTTCGGCTCGCAGAGATAAGAATGCGTTCGTTGCAAGAAGGCTCTGCCTGTCTTAAGAGGCGACTAATGGATAGGAGTCGAGAGGTGGAGAGTGTGTGCGTGTGCGTGTGCGTTTGCGTGTGTGCGTTTGTGCCTGTGTGCGTGTGTTTGTGTGTGCGTGTGTGTGTGTGTCCGATCGGCTCGCTGAAATGAGAACACGGCCGTGGCAAGAAGGCCCTGCCTGTCGTAAGAGGCGACTAATGGGTAGGAGTCGAGAAGTGAAGAGTGTATGTGTGTGTACGTGTGTGCGTGGGTGTGAGTATGTGTGTGTGTCCGTTCGGCTTGCAGAGTGAAGAATACGTCCGTGGCAAGAAGTCCCTGAATGTCGTAAGAGGCGACTAATGGGTAGGAGTCGAGAGGTTAAGAGTGTATGTGTATGTGTGTGTGCGTGTGTGGGTGTGTGTGTCTTTGTGCGTGTGTAAATATGTGTGTGTATGTATGTGTGTGTCCATTCGGCTCGCAGAGATTGGAATACGGCCGAGGCAAGAAGGCCCTGCCTCTTGTAAGGGGCGACTAATAGGTAGGAGTCGAGAGGTGAATAGTGTATGTGTATGTGTTTGTGCGTGTGTGGATGTGTTTGTGTTTGTGCGTGTGTAAATGTGTGTGTGTATGTATGTGTGTGTCCATTCGGTTCGCAGAGATTAGAATACGGCCGAGGCAAGAAGGCCATGCCTGTCGTAAGAGGCGACTAATGGGTAGGAGTCGAGAGGTGAAAAGTGTATTTGTGTGTGTGTGTGTGTGCGTGCTTGTGTGTGTGGGTGTGTGTGTCCGTTCGGCTTGCAGAGATAAGAATACGGCCGAGGCAAGAAGGCCCTGCCTGTCTTAAGAGGTGACTAATGGATAGGAGTCGCGAGGTGGAGAGTGTGTGCGTGTGCGTGTGCGTGTGCGTGTGTGCGTGTGTGTGTGCGTGTGAGCGTGCGTGTGTGTGTGAGTGTGTGTATGTCCGTTCGGCTCGCAGAGATAAGAACATGGCCGTGGCAAGAAGGCCCTGCCTGTCGTAAAGGGCGACTAACGGGTAGGAGTCGAGAGGTGAAGAGTGTATGTGTGTGTGTACGTGTGTGCGTGTGTTTGTGCGTGTGTGAGTATGTGTGTGTGTGTCCGTTCGGCTTGCAGAGATAAGAATACGTCTGTGGCAAGAAGTCCCTGAATGTCGTAAGAGGCGACTAATGGGTAGGAGTCGAGAGGTTAAGAGTGTATGTGTGTGTGTGTGTGAGTGTGTGTGTGTCCGTTCGGCTTGCAGAGATAAGAACACGGACGAGGCAAGAAGACCCTGCCTGTCGTGAGAGACGACTAATCGGTAGGAGTCGAGAGGTGAAGAATGTATGTGTGTGCGTATGTGCGTGTTTGTGTGTGTGAGTGTATGTGTGTGTGCCTGTGTGCGTGTGTGTGTGAGTGTGTGTGTATCTGTGTGTCCGTTCAGCTTGCAGAGATAAGAACACGGCCGTGGCAAGAAGTCCCTGCCTGTCGTAAGAGGAGAATAATGGGTAGGAGTCGAGAGGTGAAGAGTGTGTGCGTGTGCGTGTACGTGTGCGTGTGTGCGTGTGTGCCTTTGTGCGTGTGTTTGTGTGTGCGTGTGTGTGTGTGTCCGTTCGGCTTGCAGAGATAAGAACACGGCCGTGGCAAGAAGTCCCTGCCTCTCGTAAGGGGAGAATAATGGGTAGGAGTCGAGAGGTGAAGAGTGTATGTGTGTGTTTGCGTGTGTGCGTACGTGTGTGAGTGTGTGTGTGAATGTGTGCGTGTGCGTGTGTGTGTGTGCGTGTGTGTGTGTGCGTGTGTCCGTTCGGCTTGCAGAGATAAGAACACGGCCGTGGCAAGAATTCCATGCCTGTCGTAAGAGGCGACTAATGACTAGGAGTCGAGAGGTGAAGAGTGTGTGCGTGTGCGTGTACGTGTGCGTGTGTGCGTGTGTGCCTGTGTGCGTGTGTTTGTGTGTGCGTGTGTGTGTGTCCGTTCGGCTTGCAGAGATAAGAACACAGCCGTGGCAAGAAGTCCCTGCCTCTCGTAAGAGGAGAATAATGGGTAGGAGTCGAGAGGTGAAGAGTGTATGTGTGTGTTTGCGTGTGTGCGTACGTGTGTGAGTGTGTGTGTGAATGTGTGTGTGTGCGTGTGTGTGTGTGTCCGTTCGGCTCGCAGAGATAAGAACACGGCCGTGGCAAGAAGTCCCAGCCTGTCGTAAGAGGCGACTAATGAATAGGAGTCGAGAGGTGAAGAGTGTATGTGTCTTTGTGTGTGTGCGTGTGATTGTGCGTGTGTGAGTATGTGTGTGTATTTGTGTGTCAGTGTGTCCGTTTGGCTTGCAGAGATAAGAATACGGCCGAGGCAAGAAGGCCCTGCCTGTCGTAAGAGGCGACTAATGGGTAGGAGTCGAGAGGTGGAGAGTGTGTGCGTGTGCGTGTGTGTGTGTGCGTGTGTGTGTGTGTGTCCGTTCGGCTTGCAGAGATAAGAACACGGCCGTGGCAAGAAGTCCCTGCCTGTCGTAATAGGAGAATAATTGGTAGGAGTCGAGAGGTGAAAAGTGTATGTGTGTGTGTGCGTGTGTGCGTACGTGTGTGAGTGTGTGTGTGAACGTGTGTGTGTGTCAGTGTGTGAGTGTCCGTTTGGCTCGCAAAGATTAGAATACGGCCGAGGCAAGAAGGCCATGCCTGTCTTAAGAGGCGACTAATGGATAGGAGTCGAAAGGTGGAGAGTGTATATGTGTGTGTGCGCGTGTGTGCGTGCGTGTGTGTGTGTGTGCCTGTGTGCGTGTGTTTGTGTGTGCGTGTGTGTGTGTGTGTCCTTTCGGCTCGCAGAGATAAGAATACGTCCGTGGCAAGAAGGCCCTGCCTGTCTTAAGAGGCGACTAATGGATAGGAATCGAGAGGTGGAGAATGTGTGCGTGTGCGTGAGTGCGTGTGTGCCTGTGTGCGTGTGTTTGTGTGTGCGTGTGTGTGTGTGTCCGTTCGGCTTGCAGAGATAAGAACACGTCCGTGGCAAGAAGTCCCTGCCTGTCGTAAGAGGCGACTAATGGGTAGGAGTCGAGAGGTGAAGAGAGTACGTGAGTGTGTGCGTGTGTGAGTGTGTGTGTATGTGTGTGTGTGTCCGTCTGGCTTGCAGAGGTAAGAATACGGCCAAGGCAAGAAGACCCTGCCAGTTGTAAGGGGCGACTAATAGGTAGGAGTCGAGAGGTGAAGAGTGTATGTGTGTGTGCGTGTGTGCGTGTATGTGTGTTTGTGCGTGTGTGAGTGTGTGTGTATGAGTGTGTGTGTCCGTTCGGCTTGCAGAGATATGAATACGGCCGAGGCAAGAAGGCCCTGCCTCTCGTAAGAGGCGACTAAAAGGTAGGGGTCGAGAGGTGAAGAGTGTATGTGTGTGTGTGTGTGTGAGTGTGTGTGTTTGTCCGCTCGGCTCGCAGAGATAAGATTACGGCCGTGGCAAGAAGGCCCTACCTGTCTTAAGAGGCGGCTAATGGATAGGAGTCGAGAGGTGGAGAGTGTGTGCGTGTGCGTGTGCGTGTGCGTGGGTGCGTGTGTGTGCGTGTGTGCGTGTGTGTGTGCGTGTGTGAGTATGTGTGTGTGTCCGTTTGGCTTGCAGAGATAAGAACACGGCCGTGGCAAGAAGTCCCTGCCTGTCGTAAGAGGAGAATAATGGGTAGGAGTCGAGAGGTTAAGAGTGTATGTGTGTGTGTGTGTGTGTGTGCGTGTGTGCGTGTGTGGGCGTGTGTGAGTGTGTGTGTATGTGTGTGTGTCCGTTTGGCTTGCAGAGATAAGAATACGGCCGAGGCCAGAAGGCCCTGCCTCTTGTAAGGGTCGACTAATAACTAGGAGTCGAGAGGTGAAGAGTGTATGTGTGTGTGCGTGTGTGTGTGTGCGTGTGTGAGTATGTGTGTGTGTTATTTTGGCTTGCAGAGATGAGAACACGACCGCGGCAAGAAGGCCCTGCTTATCGTAAGAGGCGACTAAAAGGTAGGAGTCGAGAGGTGTAGAGTGTATGTGTGTGTGCGTGTGTGCGTGTGTGTGTGTTTGTGCGTGTGTGAGTGTGTGTGTATGAGTGTGTGTGTCCGTTCGGCTTGCAGAGATAAGAATACGGCCGTGGCAAGAAGGCCATGCTTGCTGTATGGAGCGACTAATTGGTAGGAGTCGAGAGGTGAAGAGTGTATGTGTGTGTGCGTGTGTGCGTGTATGTGTGTTTGTGCGTGTGTGAGTGTGTGTGTATGAGTGTGTGTGTCCGTTCGGCTTGCAGAGATATGAATACGGCCGAGGCAAGAAGGCCCTGCCTCTCGTAAGAGGCGACTAAAAGGTAGGGGTCGAGAGGTGAAGAGTGTATGTGTGTGTGTGTGTGTGTGAGTGTGTGTGTTTGTCCGCTCGGCTCGCAGAGATAAGATTACGGCCGTGGCAAGAAGGCCCTACCTGTCTTAAGAGGCGGCTAATGGATAGGAGTCGAGAGGTGGAGAGTGTGTGCGTGTGCGTGTGCGTGTGCGTGGGTGCGTGTGTGTGCGTGTGTGCGTGTGTGTGTGTGTTTGTGTGTGCGTGTGTGTGTGTCCGTTCGGCTTGCAGAGATAAGAACACGGCCGTGGCAAGAAGTCCCTGCCTGTCGTAAAAGGAGAATAATGGGTAGAAGTCGAGAGGTGAATAGTGTATGTGTGCTTGCGTGTGTGTGTTTGTGTGTGAGTGTGTGTGCGTGTCCTTTCGGCTCGCAGAGATAAGAATGCGTTCGTTGCAAGAAGGCTCTGCCTGTCTTAAGAGGCGACTAATGGGTAGGAGTCGAGAGGTGAAGAGTGTATGTGTGTGTGTGCGTGTGTGCGTGTGTGTGCGTGTGTGATTGTGTGTGTATGTGTGTGTGTCCGTCTGGCTTGCAGAGATAAGAACACAGCCGTGGCAAGAAGTCCCTGCCAGTTGTAAGGGGCGACTAATAGGTAGGAGTCGAGAGGTGAAGAGTGTATGTGTGTGTGCGTGTGTGCGTGTGTGTGTGCGTGTGTGAGTATGTGTGTGTGTCCGTTCGGCTTGCAGAGATAAGAACACGGCCGTGGCAAGAAGTCCCTGCCTGTCTTAAGAGGCGACTAATGGATAGGAGTCGAAAGGTGGAGAGTGTATATGTGTGTGTGCGCGTGTGTGCGTGCGTGTGTGTGTGTGTTCTTGTATGTGTGTGTGTGAGTGTGTGTGTCCGGTCGGCTCGCAGAGATAAGAATATGGCCGTGGCAGGAAGGCCCTGCCTGTCGTAAGAGGCGACTAATGGTTAGGGGTCGAGAGGTGAAGAGTGTATGTGTGTGTGTGCGTGTGTGCGTGTGTGTGCGTGTGTGAGTGTGTGTGTATGTGTGTGTGTCCGTCTGGCTTGCAGAGGTAAGAATACGGCCGTGGCAAGAAGTCATTGCCTATCGTAAGAGGCGACTAATAGGTAGGAGTCGAGAGGTGAAGAATGTATGTGTGTGTGCCTGTGGGCGTGTTTGTGTGTGTCCGGTCGGCTCGCTGAAATGAGAACACGGCCGTGGCAAGAAGGCCCTGCCTGTCGTAAGAGGCGACTAATGGGTAGGAGTCGAGAGGTGAAGAGTGTATGTGTGTGTGTACGTGTGTGCGTGTGTGTGTGCGTGTGTGAGTGTGTGTGCGTGTGTGAGTGTGTGTGTATGTGTGTGTGTCCGTCTGGCTTGCAGAGGTAAGAATACGGCCAAGGCAAGAAGACCCTGCCAGTTGTAAGGGGCGACTAATAGGTAGGAGTCGAGAGGTGAAGAGTGTATGTGTGTGTGCGTGTGTGCGTGTGTGTGTGCGTGTGTGAGTATGTGTGTGTGTCCGTTCGGCTTGCAGAGATAAGAACACGGCCTTGGCAAGAAGTCCCTGCCTATCGTAAGAGGCGACTAATAGGTAGGAGTCGAGAGGTGAAGAATGTATGTGTGTGTGCGTGTGGGCGTGTTTGTGTGTGTGTGAGTGTATGTGTGTGTGCGTGTGTGCGTGCGTGTGTGTGTGTTTGTGAGTGTGTGTATGTATGTGTGTGTGTCCCTTCGGCTCGCAGAGATAAGAAAACAGCCGTGGCAAGAAAGCGATGCAAATCGTACGGGGCGACTAATGGATAGGAGTCGAGAGGCGAAGAGTGGGCGACTAATATGTAGGAGTCGAGAGGTGAAAAGTGTATGTGTGTGTGCGTGTGTGCGTGTGTGTGTGCGTGTGTGAGTATGTGTGTGTGTTAGTTCGGCTTGCAGAGATATAAACACGACCGAGGCAAGAAGGCCCTGCCTATCGTAAGAGGCGACTAATAGGTAGGAGTCGAGAGGTGAAGAATGTATGTGTGTGTGCGTGTGGGCGTGTTTGTGTGTGTGTGAGTGTATGTGTGTGTGCGTGTGTGCGTGCGTGTGTGTGTGTGTTTGTGAGTGTGTGTGTATGTATGTGTGTGTGTCCCTTCGGCTCGCAGAGATAAGAAAACAGCCGTGGCAATAAAGCGATGCAAATCGTACGGGGTGACTAATGGATAGGAGTCGAGATGTGAAGAGAGGGCGACTAATAAGTAGGAGTCGAGAGGTGAAGAGAGTATGTGTGTGGGTGCGTGTGTGCGTGTGTGTGTGCGTGTGTGTGTATGTGTGTGAGTATGTGTGTGTGTCCGTTCGGCTTGCAGTGATAAGAACACGGCCAAGCAAGAAGGCCCTGCCTATCGTAAGAGGCGACTAATAGGTAGGAGTCGAGAGGTGAAGAATGTATGTGTGTGTGCGTGTGGGCGTGTTTGTGTGTGTGTGAGTGTATGTGTGTGTGCGTGTGTGCGTGCGTGTGTGTGTGTGTGTGTTTGTGAGTGTGTGTGTATGTATGTGTGTGTGTCCCTTCGGCTCGCAGAGATAAGAAAACAGCCGTGGCAAGAAGGCGATGCAAATCGTACGGGGCGACTAATGGGTAGGAGTCGAGATGTGAAGAGAGGGCGACTACTAAGTAGGAGTCGAGAGGTGAAGAGAGTATGTGTGTGGGTGCGTGTGTGCGTGTGTGTGTGCGTGTGTGTGTATGTGTGTGTGTCCGTTCGGCTCGCAGAGATAAGAACACGGCCGTGGCAAGAAGTCCCTGCCTGTCGTAAGAGGCGACTAATGAATAGGAGTCGAGAGGTGAAGAGTGTATGTGTCTTTGTGTGTGTGCGTGTGTTTGTGCGTGTGTGAGTATATGTGTGTGTATGTGTGTGTGTGTGTCCGTTTGGCTTGCAGAGATAAGAATACGGCCGAGGCAAGAACGCCCTGCCTGTCTTAAGAGGCGACTAATAGATATTAGTCGAGAGGTGGAGAGTGTGTGCGTGTGCGTGTACGTGTGCGTGAGTGCGTGTGTGCCTGTGTGCGTGTGTTTGTGTGTGCGTGTGTGTGTGTGTCCGTTCGGCTTGCAGAGATAAGAACACGGCCGTGGCAAGAAGTCCCTGCCTGTCGTAAGAGGCGACTAATGGGTAGGAGTCGAGAGGTGAAGAGAGTACGTGAGTGTGTGCGTGTGTGGGTGTGTGTGTGTTTGTGCGTGTGTAAGTGTGTGTGTGTATGTTTGTGTGTGTCCATTCGGCTCGCAGAGATTAGAATACGGCCGAGGCAACAAGGCAATGCCTGTCGTAAGAGGCGACTAATGGGTAGGAGTCGAGAGGTGAAGAATGTATTTGTGTGTGTGTGTGTGCGTGTGTGTGCGTGTGTGCGTGCGTGTGTGTGTGAGTGTGTATATGTCCGTTCGGCTTGCAGAGATAAGAATACGGCCGAGGCAAGAATGCCCTGCCTGTCGTAAGTGGCGACTAATTGGTAGGAGTCGAGAGGTGAAAAGTGTTTTTGTGTGTGTGCGTGTGTGCGTGCTTGTGTGTGTGAGTGTGTATGTGTCCGTTCGGCTTGCAGAGATAAGAATACGGCCGAGGCAAGAAGGCCCTGCCTGTCGTAAGTGGCGACTAATTGGTAGGAGTCGAGAGGTGAAGAGTGTATGTGTGTGTGTGTGTGTGCGTGTGTGGGTGTGTGTGTGTTTGTGCGTGTGTAAGTGTGTGTGTGTGTATGTATGCGTGTCCATTCGGCTCGCAGAGATTAGAATACGGCCGAGGCAAGAAGGCCATGCCTGTCGTAAGAGGCAACTAATGGGTAGGAGTCGAGAGGTGAAGAGTGTATGTGTGTGTGTGCGTGTGTGAGTGTGTGTGTGCGTGTGTGAGTGTGTGTGTCCGGTCGGCTCGCAGTGATAAGGACACGTCCGTGGCAAGAAGGCCCTGCCTTTCGTAAGAGGCGACTAATGGGTAGGAGTCGAGAGGTGAAGAGTGTATGTGTGTGTGAGTGTGCGTGTGTGTGCGTGTGTGAGTGTGTGTGTGTATTTGTGTGTGTGAGTGTGTGTGTGTCAAGTCGGCTCGCAGAGATAAGAACACGGCCGTGGCAAGAAGGCCCTGCCTTTCGTAAGAGGCGACTAATGGGTAGGAGTCGAGAGGTGAAGAGTGTATGTGTGTGTGAGTGTGCGTGTGTGTGCGTGTGTGAGTGTGTGTGTGTGTGTATTTGTGTGTGTGAGTGTGTGTGTGTCAAGTCGGCTCGCAGAGATAAGAACACGGCCGTGGCAAGAAGGCCCTGCCTGTCGTAAGAGGCGACTAATGGGTAGGAGTCGATAGGTGAAGAGTGTATGTGTGTGTGAGTGTGCGTGTGTGCGTGTGTGTGCATGTGTGAGTGTGTGTGTGTATTTGTGTGTGTGAGTGTGTCAGTCCAGTCGGCTCGCAGAGATACGAACACGGCCGTGGCAAGAAGTCCCTGCCTGTCGTAAGAGGCGACTAATGGGTAGGAGTCGAGAGGTGAAGAGTGTATGTGTGTGTGTACGTGTGTGCGTGTGTGTGTGCGTGTGTGAGTACGTGTGTTTGTCCGTTCGGCTTGCAGAGATAAGAATACGTCCGTGGCAAGAAGGTCATGCCTGTCTTAAGAGGCGACTAATGGATAGGAGTCGAAAGGTGGAGAGTGTATATGTGTGTGTGCGCGTGTGTGCGTGCGTGTGTGTGTGTGTTCTTGTATGTGTGTGTGTGAGTGTGTGTGTCCGGTCGGCTCGCAGAGATAAGAATATGGCCGTGGCAGGAAGGCCCTGCCTGTCGTAAGAGGCGACTAATGGGTAGGGGTCGAGAGGTGAAGAGTGTATGTGTGTGTGTGCGTGTGTGCGTGTGTGTGCGTGTGTGAGTGTGTGTGTATGTGTGTGTGTCCGTCTGGCTTGCAGAGGTAAGAATACGGCCGTGGCAAGAAGACATTGCCTATCGTAAGAGGCGACTAATAGGTAGGAGTCGAGAGGTAAAGAATGTATATGTGTGTGCCTGTGGGCGTGTTTGTGTGTGTCCGGTCGGCTCGCTGAAATGAGAACACGGCCGTGGCAAGAAGGCCCTGCCTGTCGTAAGAGGCGACTAATGGGTAGGAGTCGAGAGGTGAAGAGTGTATGTGTGTGTGTACGTGTGTGCGTGTGTGTGTGCGTGTGTGAGTATGTGTGTTTGTCCGTTCGGCTTGCAGAGATAAGAATACGTCCGTGGCAAGAAGGTCATGCCTGTCTTAAGAGGCGACTAATGGATAGGAGTCGAAAGGTGGAGAGTGTATATGTGTGTGTGCGCGTGTGTGCGTGCGTGTGTGTGTGTGTTCTTGTATGTGTGTGTGTGAGTGTGTGCGTCTGGTCGGCTCGCAGAGATAAGAACATGGCCGTGGCAGGAAGGCCCTGCCTGTCGTAAGAGGCGACTAATGGGTAGGGGTCGAGAGGTGAAGAGTGTATGTGTGTGTGCGTGTGTGCGTGTGTGTGCGTGTGTGAGTGTGTGTGTATGTGTGTGTGTCCGTCTGGCTTGCAGAGGTAAGAATACGGCCAAGGCAAGAAGACCCTGCCAGTTGTAAGGGGCGACTAATAGGTAGGAGTCGAGAGGTGAAGAGTGTATGTGTGTGTGCGTGTGTGCGTGTGTGTGTGCGTGTGTGAGTATGTGTGTGTGTCCGTTCGGCTTGCAGAGATAAGAACACGGCCTTGGCAAGAAGTCCCTGCCTATCGTAAGAGGCGACTAATAGGTAGGAGTCGAGAGGTGAAGAATGTATGTGTGTGTGCGTGTGGGCGTGTTTGTGTGTGTGTGAGTGTATATGTGTGTGCGTGTGTGCGTGCGTGTGTGTGTGTTTGTGAGTGTGTGTATGTATGTGTGTGTGTCCCTTCGGCTCGCAGAGATAAGAAAACAGCCGTGGCAAGAAAGCGATGCAAATCGTACGGGGCGACTAATGGATAGGAGTCGAGAGGCGAAGAGTGGGCGACTAATATGTAGGAGTCGAGAGGTGAAAAGTGTATGTGTGTGTGCGTGTGTGCGTGTGTGTGTGCGTGTGTGAGTATGTGTGTGTGTTAGTTCGGCTTGCAGAGATAAAAACACGACCGAGGCAAGAAGGCCCTGCCTATCGTAAGAGGCGACTAATAGGTAGGAGTCGAGAGGTGAACAATGTATGTGTGTGTGCGTGTGGGCGTGTTTGTGTGTGTGTGAGTGTATGTGTGTGCGTGTGTGCGTGCGTGTGTGTGTGTGTTTGTGAGTGTGTGTGTATGTATGTGTGTGTGTCCCTTCGACTCGCAGAGATAAGAAAACAGCCGTGGCAAGAAAGCGATGCAAATCGTACGGGGTGACTAATGGATAGGAGTCGAGAGGCGAAGAGTGGGCGACTAATAAGTAGGAGTCGAGAGGTGAAAAGTGTATGTGTGTGTGCGTGTGTGCGTGTGTGTGTGCGTGTGTGAGTATGTGTGTGTGTCCGTTCGGCTTGCAGTGATAAGAACACGGCCAAGGCAAGAAGGCCCTGCCTATCGTAAGAGGCGACTAATAGGTAGGAGTCGAGAGGTGAAGAATGTATGTGTGTGTGCGTGTGGGCGTGTTTGTGTGTGTGTGAGTGTATGTGTGTGTGCGTGTGTGCGTGCGTGTGTGTGTGTGTGTTTGTGAGTGTGTGTGTATGTATGTGTGTGTGTCCCTTCGGCTCGCAGAGATAAGAAAACAGCCGTGGCAAGAAGGCGATGCAAATCGTACGGGGCGACTAATGGGTAGGAGTCGAGATGTGAAGAGAGGGCGACTACTAAGTAGGAGTCGAGAGGTGAAGAGAGTATGTGTGTGGGTGCGTGTGTGCGTGTGTGTGTGCGTGTGTGTGTATGTGTGTGTGTCCGTTCGGCTCGCAGAGATAACAACACGGCCGTGGCAAGAAGTCCCTGCCTGTCGTAAGAGGCGACTAATGAATAGGAGTCGAGAGGTGAAGAGTGTATGTGTCTTTGTGTGTGTGCGTGTGTTTGTGCGTGTGTGAGTATATGTGTGTGTATGTGTGTGTGTGTCCGTTTGGCTTGCAGAGATAAGAATACGGCCGAGGCAAGAACGCCCTGCCTGTCTTAAGAGGCGACTAATAGATATTAGTCGAGAGGTGGAGAGTGTGTGCGTGTGCGTGTACGTGTGCGTGAGTGCGTGTGTGCCTGTGTGCGTGTGTTTGTGTGTGCGTGTGTGTGTGTGTCCGTTCGGCTTGCAGAGATGAGAACACGGCCGTGGCAAGAAGTCCCTGCCTGTCGTAAGAGGCGACTAATGAATAGGAGTCGAGAGGTGAAGAGTGTATGTGTCTTTGTGTGTGTGCGTGTGTTTGTGCGTGTGTGAGTATATGTGTGTGTATGTGTGTGTGTGTGTGTCCGTTTGGCTTGCAGAGATAAGAATACGGCCGAGGCAAGAACGCCCTGCCTGTCTTAAGAGGCGACTAATAGATATTAGTCGAGAGGTGGAGAGTGTGTGCGTGTGCGTGTACGTGTGCGTGAGTGCGTGTGTGCCTGTGTGCGTGTGTTTGTGTGTGCGTGTGTGTGTGTGTCCGCTCGGCTTGCAGAGATAAGAACACGGCCGTGGCAAGAAGGCCCTGCCTATCGTAAGAAGCGACTAATAGGTAGGAGTCGAGAGGTGAAGAATGTATGTGTGTGTGCGTGTGGGCGTGTTTGTGTGTGTGTGAGTGTATGTGTGTGTGCGTGTGTGCGTGCGTGTGTGTGTGTGTGTTTGTGAGTGTGTGTGTATGTATGTGTGTGTGTTCCTTCGGCTCGCAGAGATAAGAAAACAGCCGTGGCAAGAAGGCGATGCAAATCGTACGGGGCGACTAATGGGTAGGAGTCGAGATGTGAAGAGAGGGCGACTACTAAGTAGGAGTCGAGAGGTGAAGAGAGTATGTGTGTGGGTGCGTGTGTGCGTGTGTGTGTGCGTGTGTGTGTATGTGTGTGTGTCCGTTCGGCTCGCAGAGATAAGAACACGGCCGTGGCAAGAAGTCCCTGCCTGTCGTAAGAGGCGACTAATGAATAGGAGTCGAGAGGTGAAGAGTGTATGTGTCTTTGTGTGTGTGCGTGTGTTTGTGCGTGTGTGAGTATATGTGTGTGTATGTGTGTGTGTGTGTCCGTTTGGCTCGCAGAGATTTGAATACGGCCGAGGCAACAAGGCAATGCCTGTCGTAAGAGGCGACTAATGGGTAGAAGTCGAGAGGTGAATAATGTATTTGTGTGTGTGTGTGCGTGTGTGTGCGTGTGTGCGTGCGTGTGTGTGTGAGTGTGTATATGTCCGTTCGGCTTGCAGAGATAAGAATACGGCCGAGGCAAGAATGCCCTGCCTGTCGTAAGTGGCGACTAATTGGTAGGAGTCGAGAGGTGAAAAGTGTTTTTGTGTGTGTGCGTGTGTGTGCGTGTGTGCGTGCTTGTGTGTGTGAGTGTGTATGTGTCCGTTCGGCTTGCAGAGATAAGAATACGGCCGAGGCAAGAAGGCCCTGCCTGTCGTAAGTGGCGACTAATTGGTAGGAGTCGAGAGGTGAAGAGTGTATGTGTGTGTGTGTGTGTGTGCGTGTGTGGGTGTGTGTGTGTTTGTGCGTGTGTAAGTGTGTGTGTGTGTATGTATGCGTGTCCATTCGGCTCGCAGAGATTAGAATACGGCCGAGGCAAAAAGGCCATGCCTGTCGTAAGAGGCAACTAATGGGTAGGAGTCGAGAGGTGAAGAGTGTATGTGTGTGTGAGTGTGCGTGTGTGTGCGTGTGTGAGTGTGTGTGTGTATTTGTGTGTGTGAGTGTGTGTGTGTCAAGTCGGCTCGCAGAGATAAGAACACGGCCGTGGCAAGAAGGCCCTGCCTTTCGTAAGAGGCGACTAATGGGTAGGAGTCGAGAGGTGAAGAGTGTATGTGTGTGTGAGTGTGCGTGTGTGTGCGTGTGTGAGTGTGTGTGTGTGTATTTGTGTGTGTTTGTGTGTGTGTGTCAAGTCGGCTCGCAGAGATAAGAACACGGCCGTGGCAAGAAGGCCCTGCCTTTCGTAAGAGGCGACTAATGGGTAGGAGTCGAGAGGTGAAGAGTGTATGTCTGTGTGAGTGTGCGTGTGTGTGCGTGTGTGAGTGTGTGTGTGTATTTGTGTGTGTGAGTGTGTGTGTGTCAAGTCGGTTCGCAGAGATAAGAACACGGCCGTGGCAAGAAGGCCCTGCCTGTCGTAAGAGGCGACTAATGGGTAGGAGTCGATAGGTGAAGAGTGTATGTGTGTGTGAGTGTGCGTGTGTGCGTGTGTGTGCATGTGTGAGTGTGTGTGTGTATTTGTGTGTGTGAGTGTGTGAGTCCAGTCGGCTCGCAGAGATACGAACACGGCCGTGGCAAGAAGGCCCTGCCTGTCGTAAGAGGCGACTAATGGGTAGGAGTCGAGTGGTGAAGAGTGTATATGTGTGTGCGTATGTGCGTGTGTGTGCGTGTGAGAGTGTGTGTGTATGTGTGTGTGTGTCAGTTCGGCTTGCAGAGATAAGAGCACGAACGAGGCAAGAAGGCCCTGCCTATCGTAAGAGGCGACTAATAGGTAGTAGTCAAGAGGTGAAGAGTGTATGTGTGTGTGTGCGTGTGTGCGTGTGTGTGTGTATGTGTGTGTGTGTATCCCTTCGGAACGCAAAGATAAGAATACGTCCGTGGCAATAAGGCCATGCTTGCTGTAAGAAGCGACTAATGGGTAGGAGTCGAGAGGTGAAGCGTGTATGTGTGTATGTGTGCAATTGTGTGTGTGTGTGTCCGTTCGGCTCGCAGAGACAGGTATACGTCCGTGGCAAGAAGGCCCTGCCTGTCTTAAGAGGCGACTAATGGATAGGAGTCGAGAGGTGGAGAGTGTGTGCGTGTGCGTGTGCGTGTGGGTGCGTGTGTAAGTGTGTGTGTATGTGTGTGTGTCTGTTTGGGTTGCAGAGATAAAAATACGGCAGAGGCAAGAAGGCCCTGCCTCTTGTAATGGGCGACTAATAAGTAGGAGTCGAGAGGTGAAGAGTGTATGTGTGTGTGTGTGTGCGTGTGTGCGTGTGTGTGTGCGTGTGTGAGTATGTGTGTGTGTCCGTTCGGCTTGCAGAGATAAGAACACCCCCAAGGCAAGAAGGCCCTGCCTGTCGTAAGAGGCGACTAATAGGTAGGAGTCGAGAGGTGAAGAATGTATGTGTGTGTGCGTGTGTACGTGTTTGTGTGTGTGTGAGTGTATGTGTGTGTGCGTGTGTGCGTGCGTGTGTCCGTGTGTAAGTATGTGTGTCCGTGTCCGTTCGTCTTGCAGAAATAAGAACACGGCCGAGGCAAGAAGGCCCTGCCTGTCGTGAGAGGCGACTAATAGGTAGGATTAGAGAGGTGAAGAATGTATGTGTGTGTGCGTGTGTGTGTGTGAGTGTGTGTGTGTATGTGTGTGTGTGTGTCCCTTCGCTCGCAGAGATAAGAAAAAAGCGGTGGCAAGAAGGCCATGCCTGTCGTAAGAGGCGACTAATGGATAGGAGTCGAGAGGTGGAGAGTGTGTGCGTGTGCGTGTGCGTGTGCGTGTGTGTGTGTGTGCGTGTGTGTGTGTGTCCGTTTGGCTTGCAGAGATAAAAACACGGCCGTGGCAAGAAGTCCCTGTCTGTCGTAAGAGGAGAATAATGGGTAGGAGTCGAGAGGTGAAGAGTGTATATGTGTGTGCGTGTGTGCGTGCGTATGTGAGTGTGTGTGTGTATGTGTGTGTGTCAGTGTGTGTGTGTGTGTCAGTGTGTGTGTGTGTCCGGTCGGCTCGCAGAGATGAGAACACGGCCGTGGCAAGAAGGCACTGCCTGTCGTTAAGAGGCAACTAATGGGTAGGAGTCGAGAGGTGAAGAGTGTATGTGTGTGTGTGTGCGTGTGTGCGTGTGTGTGCGTGTGTGTGTGTGTATATGTTTGTGTCTGTTTGGCTTGCAGAGATAAGAATACGGCCGAGGTAAGAAGGCCCTGCCTCTTGTAAGGGGCGACTAATAAGTAGGAGTCGAGAGGTGAAGAGTGTATGTGTGTATGCGTGTGTGCGTGTGTGTGCGTGTGAGCGTGCGTGTGTGTGTGAGTGTGTGTGTGTCCGTTCGGCTTGCAGAGATAAGAATACGGCCGAGGCAAGAAGGCCCTGCCTGTCGTAAGTGGCGACTCATTGGTAGGAGTCGAGAGGTGAAGAGTGTATGTGTGTGTGTGCGTGTGTGAGTGTGTGTGCGTGTGTGCGTGCGTGTGTGTGTGAGTGTGTGCGTCCGTTCGGCTTGCAGAGATAAGAATACGGCCGAGGCAAGAAGGCCCTGCCTGTCGTAAGTGGCGACAAATGGGTAGGAGTCGAGAGGTGAAGAGTGTATTTGTGTGTGTGTGCGTGTGTGTGCGTGTGTGCGTGCGTGTGTGCGTGTGTGTGTGAGTGTGTGTGTATGTGTGTGTGTGTGTGTGTCCCTTCGCTCGCAGAGATAAGAAAAAAGCGGTGGCAAGAAGGCCATGCCTGTCGTAAGAGGCGACTAATGGATAGGAGTCGAGAGGTGGAGAGTGTGTGCGTGTGCGTGTGCGTGTGCGTGTGTGTGTGTGTGCGTGTGTGTGTGTGTGTCCGTTTGGCTTGCAGAGATAAGAACACGGCCGTGGCAAGAAGTCCCTGCCTGTCGTAAGAGGAGAATAATGGGTAGGAATCGAGAGGTGAAGAGTGTATGTGTGTGTGTGCGTGTGTGCGTGCGTGTGTGAGTGTGTGTGTGTGTATGTGTGTGTGTCAGTGTGTGTGTGTGTGCGTGTGTGCGTGTGTGTGCGTGTGTGTGTGTGTGTATGTGTGTGTCTGTTTGGCTTGCAGAGATAAGAATACGGCCGAGGCAAGAAGGCCCTGCCTCTTGTAAGGGGCGACTAATAAGTAGGAGTCGAGAGGTGAAGAGTGTATGTGTGTATGCGTGTGTGCGTGTGTGTGCGTGTGTGAGTATGTGTGTGTGTTAGTTCGGCTTGCAGAGATAAGAGCACGACCGAGGCAAGAAGGCCCTGCCTATCGTAAGAGGCGACTAATAGGTAGGAGTCGAGAGGTGAAGAGTGTATGTGTGTGTCTGCGTGTGTGCGTGTGTGTGTGAGTGTGTGTGTGTCCGTTCGACTTGCATAGATAAGAATACGGCGGTGGCAAGGAGGCCTTGCTTGCTGTAAGTAGCGACTAATTGGTAGGAGTCGAGAGATGAAGAGTGTATGTGTGTGTGTGTTCCTTTGTGTGTGCGTGTGTAAGTGAGTGTGTGTATGTATGTGTGTGTCCATTCGGCTCGCAGAAATTAAAATACGACCGAGGAAGAAGGCCATGCCTCTCGTAAAAGGCGACTAATGAGTAGGAGTCGAGAGGTGAAGAGTGTATTTGTGTGTGTGTGTGTGTGTGCGTGCGTGTGTTTGTGCATGCGTGAGTGTTTGTGTGTGTATGTGTGCGTGTGTGCGTGCGTGTGTGTGTGAGTGTGTGTGTGTCCGTTCGGCTTGTGTGTGTGTCTGTATGGCTCGCAGAGATAAAAACACGGCCGTGGCAAAAAGGCCCTGCCGGTCGTAAGAGGCGACTAATGGGTAGGAGTCGAGAGGTGAAGAGTGTATGTGTGTGTGTGCGTGTGTGCGTGTGTGAGTGTGTGTGTGTGTGTGTCCGTTCGGCTCGCAGAGATAAGAATACGGCCGTGGCAAGAAGGCCCTGCCTGTCGTAAGAGGCGACTAATGGGTAGGAGTCGAAAGGTGAAGAGTGTATGTGTGTGTGCGTGTGTGTGTGTGAGTGTGTGTGTGTGTGTGCGTGTGTGAGTGTGTGTGTATGTATGTGTGTCCGTTCGGCCTGCAGAGATAAGAATACAGCCGAGGCAAGAAGGCCCTGCCTGTCGAAAGAGGCGACTAATGGGTAGGAGTCGAGAGGTGAAGAGTGTATGTGTCTGTGTGTGCGTGTGTGTGTGTGTGAGTGTGTGTGTGTCTGTTCGGCTCGCAGAGATACGAACACGGCCGTGGCAAGAAAGCCCTGCCTATCGCAAGAGGCGACTAATGGGTAGGAGTCAAAAGGTGAGGAGTGTATGAGTGTGTGCGTGTGTGCGTGTGTGTGTGTGCGTGTGTGTGTATCTATGTGTGTGTCCGTTCGGCTCGCAGAGATAAGAATACGGCCGAGGCAAGAAGGCCATGCTTGTCGTAAGAGGCGACTAATGAGTAGGAGTCGAAGGGTGAAGAGTGTATTTGTGTGTGTGTGTGTGTGCGTGTGTGAGGGTGTGTGTGTATGTGTGTGTGTGTGTGTTTGTTCGGCTTGCAGAGATAAGAATACGGCCGAGGCAAGAAGGCCCTGCATGCCGTAAGGGGCTTCTCATAGGTAAGAGTCGAGAGGTGAAGATTGATTGTGTGTGTGTGTGTGTGTGTGCGTGTGTGTATGTGTGTGTGTGCGTGTGTGTGTATGTGAGTGTGTGTATGTGTCCGTTTGACTCGCAGAGAAAAGAATACGGCGGTGGCAAGAAGGCCATGCCTGTCGTAAGAGGCGACTAATGGGTAGGAGTCGAGAGGTGAAGAGTGTATGTGTCTGTGTGTGTGTGCGTGTGTTTGTGCGTGTGTGCCTGTGTGCGTGTGTTTGTCTGTGCGTGTGTGTGTGTGTCCGTTTGGCTCGCAGAGATAAGAATACGTCCGTGGCAAGAAGGCCCTGCCTGTCTTAAGAGGCGACTAATGGATAGGAATCGAGAGGTGGAGAGTATGTGCGTGTGGGTGTGCGTGTGCGTGTGTGCGTGTGTGCGTGTGTCTGTGTGCGTGTGTTTGTGTGTGCGTGTGTGTGTGTCCGTTCGGCTTGCAGAGATAAGAACACGGCCGTGGCAAGAAGTCCCTGCCTGTCGTAAGAGGAGAATAATGGGTAGAAGTCGAGAGGTGAATAGTGTATGTGTGTGTGCGTGTGTGCGTGTGTTTGTGCGTGTGTGAGTGTGTGTGTGTGTGTATGTGTGTATGTGTCGGTTTGGCTTGCAGAGATAAGAATACGGCCGAGGCAAGAAGGCCCTGCCTGTCTTAAGAGGCGACTAATGGATAGGAGTCGAGAGGTGGAGAGTGTGTGATGTGTGCGTGTACGTGTGCGTGTGTGCGTGTGTGCCTGTGTGCGTGTGTTTGTCTGTGCGTGTGTGTGTGTGTGTTCGTTCGGCTCGCAGAGATAAGAATACGTCCGTGGCAAGAAGGCCCTGCCTGTCTTAAGAGGCGACTAATGGATAGGAATCGAGAGGTGGAGAGTGTGTGCGTGTGGGTGTGCGTGTGCGTGTGTGCGTGTTTGTGTGTGCGTGTGTGTGTGTCCGTTCGGCTTGCAGAGATAAGAACACGGCCGTGGCAAGAAGGCCCTGCCTGTCTTAAGAGGCGACTAATGGATAGGAATCGAGAGGTGGAGAGTGTGTGCGTGTGGGTGTGCGTGTGCGTGTGTGCGTGTGTGCCTGTGTGCGCGTGTTTGTGTGTGCGTGTGTGTGTGTCCGTTCGGCTTGCAGAGATAAGAACACGGCCGTGGCAAGAAGTCCCAGCCTGTCGTAAGAGGAGAATAATGGGTAGAAGTCGAGAGGTGAATAGTGTATGTGTGCTTGCGTGTGTGTGTTTGTGTGTGAGTGTGTGTGTGTGTCCGTTCGGCTCGCAGAGATAAGAATGCGTTCGTTGCAAGAAGGCTCTGCCTGTCTTAAGAGGCGACTAATGGATAGGAGTCGAGAGGTGGAGAGTGTGTGCGTGTGCGTGTGCGTTTGCGTGTGTGCGTTTGTGCCTGTGTGCGTGTGTTTGTGTGTGCGTGTGTGTGTGTGTCCGGTCGGCTCGCTGAAATGAGAACACGGCCGTGGCAAGAAGGCCCTGCCTGTCGTAAGAGGCGACTAATGGGTAGGAGTCGAGAAGTGAAGAGTGTATGTGTGTGTGTACGTGTGTGCGTGTGTGTGAGTATGTGTGTGTGTCCGTTCGGCTTGCAGAGTGAAGAATACGTCCGTGGCAAGAAGTCCCTGAATGTCGTAAGAGGCGACTAATGGGTAGGAGTCGAGAGGTTAAGAGTGTATGTGTATGTGTGTGTGCGTGTGTGGGTGTGTGTGTCTTTGTGCGTGTGTAAATATGTGTGTGTATGTATGTGTGTGTCCATTCGGTTCGCAGAGATTAGAATACGGCCGAGGCAAGAAGGCCCTGCCTCTTGTAAGGGGCGACTAATAGGTAGGAGTCGAGAGGTGAATAGTGTATGTGTATGTGTTTGTGCGTGTGTGGATGTGTGTGTGTTTGTGCGTGTGTAAATGTGTGTGTGTATGTATGTGTGTGTCCATTCGGTTCGCAGAGATTAGAATACGGCCGAGGCAAGAAGGCCATGCCTGTCGTAAGAGGCGACTAATGGGTAGGAGTCGAGAGGTGAAAAGTGTATTTGTGTGTGTGTGTGTGTGCGTGCTTGTGTGTGTGGGTGTGTGTGTGTCCGTTCGGCTTGCAGAGATAAGAATACGGCCGAGGCAAGAAGGCCCTGCCTGTCTTAAGAGGTGACTAATGGATAGGATTCGAGAGGTGGAGAGTGTGTGCGTGTGCGTGTGCGTGTGCGTGTGTGCGTGTGTGTGTGCGTGTGAGCGTGCGTGTGTGTGTGAGTGTGTGTATGTCCGTTCGGCTCGCAGAGATAAGAACATGGCCGTGGCAAGAAGGCCCTGCCTGTCGTAAAGGGCGACTAACGGATAGGAGTCGAGAGGTGAAGAGTGTATGTGTGTGTGTACGTGTGTGCGTGTGTTTGTGCGTGTGTGAGTATGTGTGTGTGTGTCCGTTCGGCTTGCAGAGATAAGAATACGTCCGTGGCAAGAAGTCCCTGAATGTCGTAAGAGGCGACTAATGGGTAGGAGTCGAGAGGTTAAGAGTGTATGTGTGTGTGTGTGAGTGTGTGTGTGTCCGTTCGGCTTGCAGAGATAAGAACACGGCCGTGGCAAGAAGTCCCTGCCTGTCGTAAGAGGAGAATAATGGGTAGGAGTCGAGAGGTGAAGAGTGTGTGCGTGTGCGTGTACGTGTGCGTGTGTGCGTGTGTGCCTGTGTGCGTGTGTTTGTGTGTGCGTGTGTGTGTGTGTCCGTTCGGCTTGCAGAGATAAGAACACGGCCGTGGCAAGAAGTCCCTGCCTCTCGTAAGGGGAGAATAATGGGTAGGAGTCGAGAGGTGAAGAGTGTATGTGTGTGTTTGCGTGTGTGCGTACGTGTGTGAGTGTGTGTGTGAATGTGTGCGTGTGCGTGTGTGTGTGTGCGTGTGTGTGTGTGTCCTTTCGGCTCGCAGAGATAAGAATACGTCCGTGGCAAGAAGGCCCTGCCTGTCTTAAGAGGCGACTAATGGATAGGAATCGAGAGGTGGAGAATGTGTGCGTGTGCGTGAGTGCGTGTGTGCCTGTGTGCGCGTCCGTGGCAAGAAGTCCCTGCCTGTCGTAAGAGGCGACTAATGGGTAGGAGTCGAGAGGTGAAGAGAGTACGTGAGTGTGTGCGTGTGTGAGTGTGTGTGTATGTGTGTGTGTGTCCGTCTGCCTTGCATAGGTAAGAATACGGCCAAGGCAAGAAGACCCTGCCAGTTGTAAGGGGCGACTAATAGGTAGGAGTCGAGAGGTGAAGAGTGTATGTGTGTGTGCGTGTGTGCGTGTGTGTGTGCGTGTGTGAGTATGTGTGTGTGTCCGTTTGGCTTGCAGAGATAAGAACACGGCCGTGGCAAGAAGTCCCTGCCTGTCGTAAGAGGAGAATAATGGGTAGGAGTCGAGAGGTGAAGAGTGTATTTGTGTGTGTGTGTGTGCGTGTGTGCGTGTGTGGGCGTGTGTGAGTGTGTGTGTATGTGTGTGTGTCCGTTTGGCTTGCAGAGATAAGAATACGGCCGAGGCCAGAAGGCCCTGCCTCTTGTAAGGGTCGACTAATAACTAGGAGTCGAGAGGTGAAGAGTGTATGTGTGTGTGCGTGTGTGTGTGTGCGTGTGTGAGTATGTGTGTGTGTTAGTTTGGCTTGCAGAGATGAGAACACGACCGCGGCAAGAAGGCCCTGCTTATCGTAAGAGGCGACTAAAAGGTAGGAGTCGAGAGGTGTAGAGTGTATGTGTGTGTGCGTGTGTGCGTGTGTGTGTGTTTGTGCGTGTGTGAGTGTATGTGTATGAGTGTGTGTGTCCGTTCGGCTTGCAGAGATAAGAATACGGCCGTGGCAAGAAGGCCATGCTTGCTGTATGGAGCGACTAATTGGTAGGAGTCGAGAGGTGAAGAGTGTATGTGTGTGTGTGCGTGTGTGCGTGTATGTGTGTTTGTGCGTGTGTCAGTGTGTGTATATGAGTGTGTGTGTCCGTTCGGCTTGCAGAGATATGAATACGGCCGGGGCAAGAAGGCCCTGCCTCTCGTAAGAGGCGACTAAAAGGTAGGGGTCGAGAGGTGAAGAGTGTATGTGTGTGTGTGTGTGTGAGTGTGTGTGTTTGTCCGCTCGGCTCGCAGAGATAAGATTACGGCCGTGACAAGAAGGCCCTACCTGTCTTAAGAGGCGGCTAATGGATAGGAGTCGAGAGGTGGAGAGTGTGTGCGTGTGCGTGTGCGTGTGCGTGGGTGCGTGTGTGTGCGTGTGTGCGTGTGTGTGTGTGTTTGTGTGTGCGTGTGTGTGTGTCCGTTCGGCTTGCAGAGATAAGAACACGGCCGTGGCAAGAAGTCCCTGCCTATCGTAAAAGGAGAATAATGGGTAGAAGTCGAGAGGTGAATAGTGTATGTGTGCTTGCGTGTGTGTGTTTGTGTGTGAGTGTGTGTGCGTGTCCTTTCGGCTCGCAGAGATAAGAATGCGTTCGTTGCAAGAAGGCTCTGCCTGTCTTAAGAGGCGACTAATGGGTAGGAGTCGAGAGGTGAAGAGTGTATGTGTGTGTGTGCGTGTGTGCGTGTGTGTGCGTGTGTGATTGTGTGTGTATGTGTGTGTGTCCGTCTGGCTTGCAGAGGTAAGAATACGGCCAAGGCAAGAAGACCCTGCCAGTTGTAAGGGGCGACTAATAGGTAGGAGTCGAGAGGTGAAGAGTGTATGTGTGTGTGCGTGTGTGCGTGTGTGTGTGCGTGTGTGAGTATGTGTGTGTGTCCGTTCGGCTTGCAGAGATAAGAACACGGCCGTGGCAAGAAGTCCCTGCCTGTCGTAAGTGGCGACTTATGGGTAGGAGTCGAGAGGTGAAGAGTGTATGTGTGTGTGTACGTGTGTGCGTGTGTGTGTGCGTGTTTGAGTACCTGTGTTTGTCCGTTCGGCTTGCAGAGATAAGAATACGTCCGTGGCAAGAAGGTCATGCCTGTCTTAAGAGTCGACTAATGGATAGGAGTCGAAAGGTGGAGAGTGTATGTGTGTGTGTGCGTGTGTGCGTGTGTGTGCGTGTGTGATTGTGTGTGTATGTGTGTGTGTCCGTCTGGCTTGCAGAGGTAAGAATACGGCCAAGGCAAGAAGACCCTGCCAGTTGTAAGGGGCGACTAATAGGTAGGAGTCGAGAGGTGAAGAGTGTATGTGTGTGTGCGTGTGTGCGTGTGTGTGTGCGTGTGTGAGTATGTGTGTGTGTCCCTTCGGCTTGCAGAGATAAGAACACGGCCTTGGCAAGAAGTCCCTGCCTATCGTAAGAGGCGACTAATAGGTAGGAGTCGAGAGGTGAAGAATGTATGTGTGTGTGCGTGTGGGCGTGTTTGTGTGTGTGTGAGTGTATGTGTGTGTGCGTGTGTGCGTGCGTGTGTGTGTGTTTGTGAGTGTGTGTATGTATGTGTGTGTGTCCCTTCGGCTCGCAGAGATAAGAAAACAGCCGTGGCAAGAAAGCGATGCAAATCGTACGGGGCGACTAATGGATAGGAGTCGAGAGGCGAAGAGTGGGCGACTAATATGTAGGAGTCGAGAGGTGAAAAGTGTATGTGTGTGTGCGTGTGTGCGTGTGTGTGTGCGTGTGTGAGTATGTGTGTGTGTTAGTTCGGCTTGCAGAGATAAAAACACGACCGAGGCAAGAAGGCCCTGCCTATCGTAAGAGGCGACTAATAGGTAGGAGTCGAGAGGTGAAGAATGTATGTGTGTGTGCGTGTGGGCGTGTTTGTGTGTGTGTGAGTGTATGTGTGTGTGCGTGTGTGCGTACGTGTGTGTGTGTGTTTGTGAGTGTGTGTGTATGTATGTGTGTGTGTGTCCCTTCGGCTCGCAGAGATAAGAAAACAGCCGTGGCAAGAAAGCGATGCAAATCGTACGGGGCGACTAATGGATAGGAGTCGAGAGGCGAAGAGTGGGCGACTAATAAGTAGGAGTCGAGAGGTGAAAAGTGTATGTGTGTGTGCGTGTGTGCGTGTGTGTGTGCGTGTGTGAGTATGTGTGTGTGTCCGTTCGGCTTGCAGTGATAAGAACACGGCCAAGGCCAGAAGGCCCTGCCTATCGTAAGAGGCGACTAATAGGTAGGAGTCGAGAGGTGAAGAATGTATGTGTGTGTGCGTGTGGGCGTGTTTGTGTGTGTGTGAGTGTATGTGTGTGTGCGTGTGTGCGTGCGTGTGTGTGTGTGTGTGTTTGTGAGTGTGTGTGTATGTATGTGTGTGTGTCCCTTCGGCTCGCAGAGATAAGAAAACAGCCGTGGCAAGAAGGCGATGCAAATCGTACGGGGCGACTAATGGGTAGGAGTCGAGATGTGAAGAGAGGGCGACTACTAAGTAGGAGTCGAGAGGTGAAGAGAGTATGTGTGTGGGTGCGTGTGTGCGTGTGTGTGTGCGTGTGTGTGTATGTGTGTGTGTCCTTTCGGCTCGCAGAGATAAGAACACGGCCGTGGCAAGAAGTCCCTGCCTGTCGTAAGAGGCGACTAATGAATAGGAGTCGAGAGTTGAAGAGTGTATGTGTCTTTGTGTGTGTGCGTGTGTTTGTGCGTGTGTGAGTATATGTGTGTGTATGTGTGTGTGTGTGTCCGTTTGGCTTGCAGAGATAAGAATACGGCCGAGGCAAGAACGCCCTGCCTGTCTTAAGAGGCGACTAATAGATATTAGTCGAGAGGTGGAGAGTGTGTGCGTGTGCGTGTACGTGTGCGTGAGTGCGTGTGTGCCTGTGTGCGTGTGTTTGTGTGTGCGTGTGTGTGTGTGTCCGTTCGGCTTGCAGAGATAAGAACACGGCCGTGGCAAGAAGTCCCTGCCTGTCGTAAGAGGCGACTAATGGGTAGGAGTCGAGAGGTGAAGAGAGTACGTGAGTGTGTGCGTGTGTGGGTGTGTGTGTGTTTGTGCGTGTGTAAGTGTGTGTGTGTATGTTTGTGTGTGTCCATTCGGCTCGCAGAGATTAGAATACGGCCGAGGCAACAAGGCAATGCCTGTCGTAAGAGGCGACTAATGGGTAGGAGTCGAGAGGTGAAGAATGTATTTGTGTGTGTGTGTGCGTGTGTGTGCGTGTGTGCGTGCGTGTGTGTGTGAGTGTGTATATGTCCGTTCGGCTTGCAGAGATAAGAATACGGCCGAGGCAAGAATGCCCTGCCTGTCGTAAGTGGCGACAAATTGGTAGGAGTCGAGAGGTGAAAAGTGTTTTTGTGTGTGTGCGTGTGTGTGCGTGTGTGCGTGCTTGTGTGTGTGAGTGTGTATGTGTCCGTTCGGCTTGCAGAGATAAGAATACGGCCGAGGCAAGAAGGCCCTGCCTGTCGTAAGTGGCGACTAATTGGTAGGAGTCGAGAGGTGAAGAGTGTATGTGTGTGTGTGTGTGTGCGTGTGTGGGTGTGTGTGTGTTTGTGCGTGTGTAAGTGTGTGTGTGTATGTATGCGTGTCCATTCGGCTCGCAGAGATTAGAATACGGCCGAGGCAAGAAGGCCATGCCTGTCGTAAGAGGCAACTAATGGGTAGGAGTCGAGAGGTGAAGAGTGTATGTGTGTGTGTGCGTGTGTGCGTGTGTGTGTGCGTGTGTGAGTGTGTGTGTCCGGTCGGCTCGCAGTGATAAGGACACGTCCGTGGCAAGAAGGCCCTGCCTTTCGTAAGAGGCGACTAATGGGTAGGAGTCGAGAGGTGAAGAGTGTATGTGTGTGTGAGTGTGCGTGTGTGTGCGTGTGTGAGTGTGTGTGTGTATTTGTGTGTGTGAGTGTGTGTGTGTCAAGTCGGCTCGCAGAGATAAGAACACGGCCGTGGCAAGAAGGCCCTGCCTTTCGTAAGAGGCGACTAATGGGTAGGAGTCGAGAGGTGAAGAGTGTATGTGTGTGTGAGTGTGCGTGTGTGTGCGTGTGTGAGTGTGTGTGTATGTATTTGTGTGTGTGAGTGTGTGTGTGTCAAGTCGGCTCGCAGAGATAAGAACACGGCCGTGGTAAGAAGGCCCTGCCTGTCGTAAGAGGCGACTAATGGGTAGGAGTCGATAGGTGAAGAGTGTATGTGTGTGTGAGTGTGCGTGTGTGCGTGTGTGTGCATGTGTGAGTGTGTGTGTGTATTTGTGTGTGTGAGTGTGTGAGTCCAGTCGGCTCGCAGAGATACGAACACGGCCGTGGCAAGAAGGCCCTGCCTGTCGTAAGAGGCGACTAATGGGTAGGAGTCGAGTGGTGAAGAGTGTATATGTGTGTGCGTATGTGCGTGTGTGTGCGTGTGAGAGTGTGTGTGTATGTGTGTGTGTGTGTCAGTTCGGCTTGCAGAGATAAGAGCACAAACGAGGTAAGAAGGCCCTGCCTATCGTAAGAGGCGACTAATAGGTAGGAGTCAAGAGGTGAAGAGTGTATGTGTGTGTGTGCGTGTGTGCGTGTGTGTGTGTGTGTATGTGTGTGTGTGTATCCCTTCGGCTCGCAGAGATAAGAATACGTCCGTGGCAATAAGGCCATGCTTGCTGTAAGAAGCGACTAATGGGTAGGAGTCGAGAGGTGAAGCGTGTATGTGTGTATGTGTGCAATTGTGTGTGTGTGTGTCCGTTCGGCTCGCAGAGATAGGTATACGTCCGTGGCAAGAAGGCCCTGCCTGTCTTAAGAGGCGACTAATGGATAGGAGTCGAGAGGTGGAGAGTGTGTGCGTGTGCGTGTGCGTGTGGGTGCGTGTGTAAGTGTGTGTGTATGTGTGTGTGTCTGTTTGGGTTGCAGAGATAAAAATACGGCAGAGGCAAGAAGGCCCTGCCTCTTGTAATGGGCGACTAATAAGTAGGAGTCGAGAGGTGAAGAGTGTATGTGTGTGTGTGTGCGTGTGTGCGTGTGTGTGTGCGTGTGTGAGTATGTGTGTGTGTCCGTTCGGCTTGCAGAGATAAGAACACCCCCAAGGCAAGAAGGCCCTGCCTGTCGTAAGAGGCGACTAATAGGTAGGAGTCGAGAGGTGAAGAATGTATGTGTGTGTGTGTGTACGTGTTT
>NW_027311889.1:2047500-2112500 GCF_040954645.1 Diabrotica undecimpunctata | reverse complement strand
TGCGTGTGTGTGTGTGTTCGTGTGTGTGTGTGTCCGTTTGGCTTGCAGAGATAAAAACACGGCCGTGGCAAGAAGTCCCTGCCTGTCGTAAGAGGAGAATAATGGGTAGGAGTCGAGAGGTGAAGAGTGTATGTGTGTGTGCGTGTGTGCGTGCGTGTGTGAGTGTGTGTGTGTATGTGTGTGTGTCAGTGTGTGTGTGTGTCCGGTCGGCTCGCAGAGATGAGAACTCGGTCGTGGCAAGAAGTCACTGCCTGTCGTTAAGAGGCAACTAATGGGTAGGAGTCGAGAGGTGAAGAGTGTATGTGTGTGTGTGCTTGTGTGCGTGTGTGTGCGTGTGTAAGTGTGTGTGTATGTGTGTGTGTCTGTTTGGCTTGCAGAGATAAGAATACGGCCGAGGCAAGAAGGCCCTGCCTGTCGTGAGAGGCGACTAATAGGTAGGATTAGAGAGGTGAAGAATGTATGTGTGTGCGTATGTGCGTGTTTGTGTGTGTGTGTGAGTGTATGTGTGTGTGCGTGTGTGCGTGCGTGTGTGCATGTGTGTGTGAGTGTGTGTGTGTATGTGTGTGTGTGTCCCTTCGCTCGCAGAAATAAGAAAAAAGCGGTGGCAAGAAGGCCATGCCTGTCGTAAGAGGCGACTAATGGATAGGAGTCGAGAGGTGGAGAGTGTGTGCGTGTGCGGGTGCGTGTGCGTGTGTGTGTGTGAGTGTGTGTGTGTCCGTTTGGCTTGCAGAGATAAGAACACGGCCGTGGCAAGAAGTCCCTGCCTGTCGTAAGAGGAGAATAATGGGTAGGAGTCGAGAGGTGAAGAGTGTGTGTATGTGTGTGCGTGTGTGCGTGCGTGTGTGAGTGTGTGTGTGTATGTGTGTGTGTCAGTGTGTGTGTGTGTCCGGTCGGCTCGCAGAGATGAGAACACGGCCGTGGCAAGAAGGCACTGCCTGTCGTTAAGAGGCGACTAATGGGTAGGAGTCGAGAGGTAAAGAGTGTATGTGTGTGTGTGCGTGTGTGCGTGTGTGTGCGTGTGTGTGTGTATGTGTGTGTGTCTGTTTGGCTTGCACAGATAAGAATACGGCCGAGGCAAGAAGGTCCTGCCTCTTGTAAGGGGCGACTAATAAGTAGGAGTCGAGAGGTGAAGAGTGTATGTGTGTATGCCTGTGTGCGTGTGTGAGTATGTGTGTGTGTTAGTTCGGCTTGCAGAGATAAGAGCACAACCGAGGCAAGAAGGCCCTGCCTATCGTAAGAGGCGACTAATAGGTAGGAGTCGAGAGGTGAAGAGTGTATGTGTGTGTGTGCGTGTGTGCGTGTGTGTGCGTGTGAGCGTGCGTGTGTGTGTGAGTGTGTGTGTGTCCGTTCGGCTTGCAGAGATAAGAATACGGCCGAGGCAAGAAGGCCCTGCCTGTCGTAAGTGGCGACTAATTGGTAGGAGTCGAGAGGTGAAGAGTGCATGTGTGTGTGTGCGTGTGTGCGTGTGTGTGCGTGTGTGCGTGCGTCTGTGTGTGAGTGTGTGTGTGTCCGTTCGGCTTGCAGAGATAAGAATACGGCCGAGGCAAGAAGGCCCTGCCTGTCGTAAGTGGCTACTAATTGGTAGGAGTCGAAAGGTGAAGAGTGTATGTGTTTGTGTGCGTGTGTGCGTGTGTGTGCGTGTGTAAGTGTGTGTGTATGTGTGTGTGTCTGTTTGGCTTGCAGAGATCAGAATACGGCCGAGGCAAGAGGGCCCTCTCTCTTGTAAGGGGCGACTAATAGGTAGGAGTCGAAAGGTTAATAGTGTATGTGTGTGTGTGTGCGTGTGTGGGTGTGTGTGTTTGTGCGTGTGTAAGTGTGTGTGTATGTATGTGTGTGTCCGGTCGGCTCGCAGAGATGAGAACACGGCCGTGGCAAGAAGGCACTGCCTGTCGTTAAGAGGCAACTAATGGGTAGGAGTCGAGAGGTGAAGAGTGTATGTGTGTGTGTGTGCGTGTGTGCGTGTGTGTGCGTGTGTGTGTGTATATGTTTGTGTCTGTTTGGCTTGCAGAGATAAGAATACGGCCGAGGCAAGAAGGCCCTGCCTCTTGTAAGGGGCGACTAATAAGTAGGAGTCGAGAGGTGAAGAGTGTATGTGTGTATGCGTGTGTGCGTGTGTGCGTGTGTGAGTATGTGTGTTTGTTAGTTCGGTTTGCAGAGATAAGAGCACAACCGAGGCAAGAAGGCCCTGCCTATCGTAAGAGGCGACTAATAGGTAGGAGTCGAGAGGTGAAGAGTGTATGTGTGTGTGTGCGTGTGTGTGCGTGTGAGCGTGCGTGTGTGTGTGAGTGTGTGTGTGTGTCCGTTCGGCTTGCAGAGATAAGAATACGGCCAAGGCAAGAAGGCCCTGCCTGTCGTAAGTGGCGACTAATGGGTAGGAGTCGAGAGGTGAAGAGTTTATTTGTGTGTGTGTGTGCGTGTGTGTGCGTGTGTGCGTGCGTGTGTGTGTGAGTGTGTGTGTGTCCTTTCGGCTTGCAGAGATAAGAATACGGCCGCGGCAAGAAGGCCCTGCCTGTCGTAAGTGGTGACTAATTGGTAGGAGTCGAGAGGTGAAGAGTGTATGTGTGTGTGCGTGTGTGCGTGTGTGTGCGTGTGTAAGTGTGTGTGTATGTGTGTGTGTCTGTTTGGCTTGCAGAGATAAGAATACGGCCGAGGCAAGAAGGCCCTGCCTGTCGTGAGAGGCGACTAATAGGTAGGATTAGAGAGGTGAAGAATGTATGTGTATGCGTATGTGCGTGTTTGTGTGTGTGTGAGTGTATGTGTGTGTGCGTGTGTGCGTGCGTGTGTGCATGTGTGTGTGAGTGTGTGTGTGTATGTGTGTGTGTGTGTCCCTTCGCTCGCAGAGATAAGAAAAAAGCGGTGGCAAGAAGGCCATGCCTGTCGTAAGAGGCGACTAATGGATAGGAGTCGAGAGGTGAAGAGTTTATTTGTGTGTGTGTGTGCGTGTGTGTGCGTGTGTGCGTGCGTGTGTGTGTGAGTGTGTGTGTGTCCTTTCGGCTTGCAGAGATAAGAATACGGCCGCGGCAAGAAGGCCCTGCCTGTCGTAAGTGGCGACTAATGGGTAGGAGTCGAGAGGTGAAGAGTTTATTTGTGTGTGTGTGTGCGTGTGTGTGCGTGTGTGCGTGCGTGTGTGTGTGAGTGTGTGTGTGTCCTTTCGGCTTGCAGAGATAAGAATACGGCCGCGGCAAGAAGGCCCTGCCTGTCGTAAGTGGTGACTAATTGGTAGGAGTCGAGAGGTGAAGAGTGTATATGTGTGTGTGCGTGTGTGCGTGTGTGTGCGTGTGTGCGTGCGTGTGTGTGTGAGTGTGTGCGTCCGTTCGGCTTGCAGAGATAAGAATACGGCCGAGGCAAGAAGGCCCTGCCTGTCGTAAGTGGCGACTAATGGGTAGGAGTCGAGAGGTGAAGAGTTTATTTGTGTGTGTGTGTGCGTGTGTGTGCGTGTGTGCGTGCGTGTGTGTGTGAGTGTGTGTGTGTCCTTTCGGCTTGCAGAGATAAGAATACGGCCGCGGCAAGAAGGCCCTGCCTGTCGTAAGTGGTGACTAATTGGTAGGAGTCGAGAGGTGAAGAGTGTATGTGTGTGTGCGTGTGTGCGTGTGTGTGCGTGTGTAAGTGTGTGTGTATGTGTGTGTGTCTGTTTGGCTTGCAGAGATAAGAATACGGCCGAGGCAAGAAGGCCCTGCCTGTCGTGAGAGGCGACTAATAGGTAGGATTAGAGAGGTGAAGAATGTATGTGTATGCGTATGTGCGTGTTTGTGTGTGTGTGAGTGTATGTGTGTGTGCGTGTGTGCGTGCGTGTGTGCATGTGTGTGTGAGTGTGTGTGTGTATGTGTGTGTGTGTCCCTTCGCTCGCAGAGATAAGAAAAAAGCGGTGGCAAGAAGGCCATGCCTGTCGTAAGAGGCGACTAATGGATAGGAGTCGAGAGGTGGAGAGTGTGTGCGTGTGCGGGTGCGTGTGCGTGTGTGTGTGTGTGCGTGTGTGTGTGTCCGTTTGGCTTGCAGAGATAAGAACACGGCTGTGGCAAGAAGTCCCTGCCTGTCGTAAGAGGAGAATAATGGGTAGGAATCGAGAGGTGAAGAGTGTATGTATGTGTGTGCGTGTGTGCGTGCGTGTGTGAGTGTGTGTGTGTATGTGTGTGTGTCAGTGTGTGTGTGTGTCCGGTCGGCTCGCAGAGATAAGAACACGGCCGGGGCAAGAAGGCACTGCCTGTCGTTAAGAGGCGACTAATGGGTAGGAGTCGAGAGGTGAAGAGTATATGTGTGTGTGCGTGTGTGCGTGCGTGTGTGCGTGTGTAAGTATGTGTGTGTGTGTCCGTTCGTCTTGCAGAAATAAGAACACGGCCGAGGCAAGAAGGCCCTGCCTGTCGTGAGAGGCGACTAATAGGTAGGATTAGAGAGGTGAAGAATGTATGTGTGTGTGCGTGTGTGCTTGCGTATGTGCGTGTGTGTGTGTGAGTGTGTGTGTGTATGTGTGTGTGTGTCTCCCTTCGCTCGCAGAGATAAGAAAAAAGCGGTGGCAAGAAGGCCATGCCTGTCGTAAGAGGCGACTAATGGATAGGAGTCGAGAGGTAGAGAGTGTGTGCGTGTGCGTGTGCGTGTGCGTGTGTGTGTGAGTGTGTGTGTGTCCGTTCGGCTTGCAGAGATAAGAATACGGCCGCGGCAAGAAGGCCCTGCCTGTCGTAAGAGGAGAATAATGGGTAGGAGTCGAGAGGTGAAGAGGGTATGTGTGTATGCGTGTGTGCGTGTGTGCGTGTGTGAGTATGTGTGTTTGTTAGTTCGGCTTGCAGAGATAAGAGCACAACCGAGGCAAGAAGGCCCTGCCTATCGTAAGAGGCGACTAATAGGTAGGAGTCGAGAGGTGAAGAGTGTATGTGTGTGTGTGCGTGTGTGCGTGTGTGTGTGTGTGTGTGTGCGTGCGTGTGTGTGTGAGTGTGTGCGTCCGTTCGGCTTGCAGAGATAAGAATACGGCCGAGGCAAGAAGGCCCTGCCTGTCGTAAGTGGCGACTAATGGGTAGGAGTCGAGAGGTGAAGAGTGTATTTGTGTGTGTGTGTATGTGCGTGTGTGTGCGTGTGTGCGTGCGTGTGTGTGTGAGTGTGTGTGTGTCCGTTCGGCTTGCAGAGATAAGAATACGGCCGCGGCAAGAAGGCCCTGCCTGTCGTAAGTGGCGACTAATTGGTAGGAGTCGAGAGGTGAAGAGTGTATGTGTGTGTGTGCGTGTGTGCGTGTGTGTGCGTGTGTAAGTGTGTGTGTATGTGTGTGTGTCTGTTTGGCTTGCAGAGATAAGAATACGGCCGAGGCAAGAAGGCCCTGCCTGTCGTAAGAGGCGACTAATAGGTAGGATTAGAGAGGTGAAGAATGTATGTGTGTGCGTATGTGCGTGTTTGTGTGTGTGTGAGTGTATGTGTGTGTGCGTGTGTGCGTGCGTGTGTGCATGTGTGTGTGAGTGTGTGTGTGTATGTGTGTGTGTGTCCCTTCGCTCGCAGAGATAAGAAAAAAGCGGTGGCAAGAAGGCCATGCCTGTCGTAAGAGGCGACTAATGGATAGGAGTCGAGAGGTGGAGAGTGTGTGCGTGTGCGGGTGCGTGTGCGTGTGTGTGTGCGTGTGTGTGTGTCCGTTTGGCTTGCAGAGATAAGAACACGGCCGTGGCAAGAAGTCCCTGCCTGTCGTAAGAGGAGAATAATGGGTAGAAGTCGAGAGGTGAAGAGTGTATGTATGTGTGTGCGTGTGTGCGTGCGTGTGTGAGTGTGTGTGTGTATGTGTGTGTGTCAGTGTGTGTGTGTGTCCGGTCGGCTCGCAGAGATGAGAACACGGCCGTGGCAAGAAGGCACTGCCTGTCGTTAAGAGGCGACTAATGGGTAGGAGTCGAGAGGTGAAGAGTGTATGTGTGTGTGTGTGTGCGTGTGTGCGTGTGTGTGCGTGTGTGTGTGTATGTGTGTGTGTCTGTTTGGCTTGCAGAGATAAGAATACGGCCGAGGCAAGAAGGTCCTGCCTCTTGTAAGGGGCGACTAATAAGTAGGAGTCGAGAGGTAAAGAGTGTATGTGTGTATGCGTGTGTGCGTGTGTGAGTATGTGTGTGTGTTAGTTCGGCTTGCAGAGATAAGAGCACAACCGAGGCAAGAAGGCCCTGCCTATCGTAAGAGGCGACTAATAGGTAGGAGTCGAGAGGTGAAGAGTGTATGTGTGTGTGTGCGTGTGTGCGTGTGTGTGCGTGTGAGCGTGCGTGTGTGTGTGAGTGTGTGTGTGTCCGTTCGGCTTGCAGAGATAAGAATACGGCCGAGGCAAGAAGGCCCTGCCTGTCGTAAGTGGCGACTAATTGGTAGGAGTCGAGAGGTGAAGAGTGCATGTGTGTGTGTGCGTGTGTGCGTGTGTGTGCGTGTGTGCGTGCGTCTGTGTTTGAGTGTGTGTGTGTCCGTTCGGCTTGCAGAGATAAGAATACGGCCGAGGCAAGAAGGCCCTGCCTGTCGTAAGTGGCGACTAATGGGTAGGAGTCGAGAGGTGAAGAGTGTATTTGTGTGTGTGTGTGTGTGCGTGTGTGTGCGTGTGTGCGTGCGTGTGTGTGTGAGTGTGTGTGTGTCCTTTCGGCTTGCAGAGATAAGAATACGGCCGAGGCAAGAAGGCCCTGCCTGTCGTAAGTGGCTACTAATTGGTAGGAGTCGAGAGGTGAAGAGTGTATGTGTGTGTGTGCGTGTGTGCGTGTGTGTGCGTGTGTGAGTGTGTGTGTATGTGTGTGTGTCCGTCTGGCTTGCAGAGGTAAGAATACGGCCGTGGCAAGAAGTCATTGCCTATCGTAAGAGGCGACTAATAGGTAGGAGTCGAGAGGTGAAGAATGTATGTGTGTGTGCCTGTGGGCGTGTTTGTGTGTGTCCGGTCGGCTCGCTGAAATGAGAACACGGCCGTGGCAAGAAGGCCCTGCCTGTAGTAAGAGGCGACTAATGGGTAGGAGTCGAGAGGTGAAGAGTGTATGTGTGTGTACGTGTGTGCGTGTGTGTGTGCGTGTGTGAGTATGTGTGTTTGTCCGTTCGGCTTGCAGAGATAAGAATACGTCCGTGGCAAGAAGGTCATGCCTGTCTTAAGAGGCGACTAATGGATAGGAGTCGAAAGGTGGAGAGTGTATATGTGTGTGTGCGCGTGTGTGCGTGCGTGTGTGTGTGTGTTCTTGTATGTGTGTGTGTGAGTGTGTGCGTCTGGTCGGCTCGCAGAGATAAGAACATGGCCGTGGCAGGAAGGCCCTGCCTGTCGTAAGAGGCGACTAATGGGTAGGGGTCGAGAGGTGAAGAGTGTATGTGTGTGTGCGTGTGTGCGTATGTGTGTGTGTCCGTTTGGCTTGCAGAGATAAGAATACGGCCGAGGCCAGAAGGCCCTGCCTCTTGTAAGGGTCGACTAATAACTAGGAGTCGAGAGGTGAAGAGTGTATGTGTGTGTGCGTGTGTGTGTGTGCGTGTGTGAGTATGTGTGTGTGTTAGTTTGGCTTGCAGAGATGAGAACACGACCGCGGCAAGAAGGCCCTGCTTATCGTAAGAGGCGACTAAAAGGTAGGAGTCGAGAGGTGTAGAGTGTATGTGTGTGTGCGTGTGTGCGTGTGTGTGTGTTTGTGCGTGTGTGAGTGTATGTGTATGAGTGTGTGTGTCCGTTCGGCTTGCAGAGATAAGAATACGGCCGTGGCAAGAAGGCCATGCTTGCTGTATGGAGCGACTAATTGGTAGGAGTCGAGAGGTGAAGAGTGTATGTGTGTGTGTGCGTGTGTGCGTGTATGTGTGTTTGTGCGTGTGTGAGTGTGTGTGTATGAGTGTTTGTGTCCGTTCGGCTTGCAGAGATATGAATACGGCCGGGGCAAGAAGGCCCTGCCTCTCGTAAGAGGCGACTAAAAGGTAGGGGTCGAGAGGTGAAGAGTGTATGTGTGTGTGTGTGTGTGAGTGTGTGTGTTTGTCCGCTCGGCTCGCAGAGATAAGATTACGGCCGTGGCAAGAAGGCCCTACCTGTCTTAAGAGGCGGCTAATGGATAGGAGTCGAGAGGTGAAGAGTGTGTGCGTGTGCGTGTGCGTGTGCGTGGGTGCGTGTGTGTGCGTGTGTGCGTGTGTGTGTGTGTTTGTGTGTGCGTGTGTGTGTGTCCGTTCGGCTTGCAGAGATAAGAACACGGCCGTGGCAAGAAGTCCCTGCCTATCGTAAAAGGAGAATAATGGGTAGAAGTCGAGAGGTGAATAGTGTATGTGTGCTTGCGTGTGTGTGTTTGTGTGTGAGTGTGTGTGCGTGTATTTTCGGCTCGCAGAGATAAGAATGCGTTCGTTGCAAGAAGGCTCTGCCTGTCTTAAGAGGCGACTAATGGGTAGGAGTCGAGAGGTGAAGAGTGTATGTGTGTGTGTGCGTGTGTGCGTGTGTGTGCGTGTGTGATTGTGTGTGTATGTGTGTGTGTCCGTCTGGCTTGCAGAGGTAAGAATACGGCCAAGGCAAGAAGACCCTGCCAGTTGTAAGGGGCGACTAATAGGTAGGAGTCGAGAGGTGAAGAGTGTATGTGTGTGTGCGTGTGTGCGTGTGTGTGTGCGTGTGTGAGTATGTGTGTGTGTCCGTTCGGCTTGCAGAGATAAGAACACGGCCGTGGCAAGAAGTCCCTGCCTGTCGTAAGAGGCGACTTATGGGTAGGAGTCGAGAGGTGAAGAGTGTATGTGTGTGTGTACGTGTGTGCGTGTGTGTGTGCGTGTGTGAGTACGTGTGTTTGTCCGTTCGGCTTGCAGAGATAAGAATACGTCCGTGGCAAGAAGGTCATGCCTGTCTTAAGAGGCGACTAATGGATAGGAGTCGAAAGGTGGAGAGTGTATATGTGTGTGTGCGCGTGTGTGCGTGCGTGTGTGTGTGTGTTCTTGTATGTGTGTGTGAGTGTGTGTGTCCGGTCGGCTCGCAAAGATAAAAATATGGCCGTGGCAGGAAGGCCCTGCCTGTCGTAAAAGGCGACTAATGGGTAGGGGTCGAGAGGTGAAGAGTGTATGTGTGTGTGTGCGTGTGTGCGTGTGTGTGCGTGTGTGTGCGTGTGTGTATGTGTGTGTGTCCGTCTGGCTTGCAGAGGTAAGAATACGGCCAAGGCAAGAAGTCCCTGCCTATCGTAAGAGGCGACTAATAGGTAGGAGTCGAGAGGTGAAGAATGTATGTGTGTGTGCGTGTGGGCGTGTTTGTGTGTGTGTGAGTGTATGTGTGTGTGCGTGTGTGCGTGCGTGTGTGTGTGTTTGTGAGTGTGTGTATGTATGTGTGTGTGTCCCTTCGGCTCGCAGAGATAAGAAAACAGCCGTGGCAAGAAAGCGATGCAAATCGTACGGGGCGACTAATGGATAGGAGTCGAGAGGCGAAGAGTGGGCGACTAATATGTAGGAGTCGAGAGGTGAAAAGTGTATGTGTGTGTGCGTGTGTGCGTGTGTGTGTGCGTGTGTGAGTATGTGTGTGTGTTTGTTCGGCTTGCAGAGATAAAAACACGACCGAGGCAAGAAGGCCCTGCCTATCGTAAGAGGCGACTAATAGGTAGGAGTCGAGAGGTGAAGAATGTATGTGTGTGTGCGTGTGGGCGTGTTTGTGTGTGTGTGAGTGTATGTGTGTGTGCGTGTGTGCGTGCGTGTGTGTGTGTGTTTGTGAGTGTGTGTGTATGTATGTGTGTGTGTGTCCCTTCGGCTCGCAGAGATAAGAAAACAGCCGTGGCAAGAAAGCGATGCAAATCGTACGGGGCGACTAATGGATAGGAGTCGAGAGGCGAAGAGTGGGCGACTAATAAGTAGGAGTCGAGAGGTGAAAAGTGTATGTGTGTGTGCGTGTGTGCGTGTGAGTGTGCGTGTGTGAGTATGTGTGTGTGTCCGTTCGGCTTGCAGTGATAAGAACACGGCCAAGGCAAGAAGGCCCTGCCTATCGTAAGAGGCGACTAATAGGTAGGAGTCGAGAGGTGAAGAATGTATGTGTGTGTGCGTGTGGGCGTGTTTGTGTGTGTGTGAGTGTATGTGTGTGTGCGTGTGTGCGTTCGTGTGTGTGTGTGTGTGTGTTTGTGAGTGTGTGTGTATGTATGTGTGTGTGTCCCTTCGGCTCGCAGAGATAAGAAAACAGCCGTGGCAAGAAGGCGATGCAAATCGTACGGGGCGACTAATGGGTAGGAGTCGAGATGTGAAGAGAGGGCGACTACTAAGTAGGAGTCGAGAGGTGAAGAGAGTATGTGTGTGGGTGCGTGTGTGCGTGTGTGTGTGCGTGTGTGTGTATGTGTGTGTGTCCGTTCGGCTCGCAGAGATAAGAACACGGCCGTGGCAAGAAGTCCCTGCCTGTCGTAAGAGGCGACTAATGAATAGGAGTCGAGAGGTGAAGAGTGTATGTGTCTTTGTGTGTGTGCGTGTGTTTGTGCGTGTGTGAGTATATGTGTGTGTATGTGTGTGTGTGTGTCCGTTTGGCTTGCAGAGATAAGAATACGGCCGAGGCAAGAACGCCCTGCCTGTCTTAAGAGGCGACTAATAGATATTAGTCGAGAGGTGGAGAGTGTGTGCGTGTGCGTGTACGTGTGCGTGAGTGCGTGTGTGCCTGTGTGCGTGTGTTTGTGTGTGCGTGTGTGTGTGTGTCCGTTCGGCTTGCAGAGATAAGAACACGGCCGTGGCAAGAAGTCCCTGCCTGTCGTAAGAGGCGACTAATGGGTAGGAGTCGAGAGGTGAAGAGAGTACGTGAGTGTGTGCGTGTGTGGGTGTGTGTGTGTTTGTGCGTGTGTAAGTGTGTGTGTGTATGTTTGTGTGTGTCCATTCGGCTCGCAGAGATGAGAACACGGCCGTGGCAAGAAGGCACTGCCTGTCGTTAAGAGGCAACTAATGGGTAGGAGTCGAGAGGTGAAGAATGTATTTGTGTGTGTGTGTGCGTGTGTGTGCGTGTGTGCGTGCGTGTGTGTGTGAGTGTGTATATGTCCGTTCGGCTTGCAGAGATAAGAATACGGCCGAGGCAAGAATGCCCTGCCTGTCGTAAGTGGCGACAAATTGGTAGGAGTCGAGAGGTGAAAAGTGTTTTTGTGTGTGTGCGTGTGTGTGCGTGTGTGCGTGCTTGTGTGTGTGAGTGTGTATGTGTCCGTTCGGCTTGCAGAGATAAGAATACGGCCGAGGCAAGAAGGCCCTGCCTGTCGTAAGTGGCGACTAATTGGTAGGAGTCGAGAGGTGAAGAGTGTATGTGTGTGTGTGTGTGTGCGTGTGTGGGTGTGTGTGTGTTTGTGCGTGTGTAAGTGTGTGTGTGTATGTATGCGTGTCCATTCGGCTCGCAGAGATTAGAATACGGCCGAGGCAAGAAGGCCATGCCTGTCGTAAAAGGCAACTAATGGGTAGGAGTCGAGAGGTGAAGAGTGTATGTGTGTGTGTGCGTGTGTGCGTGTGTGTGTGCGTGTGTGAGTGTGTGTGTCCGGTCGGCTCGCAGTGATAAGGACACGTCCGTGGCAAGAAGGCCCTGCCTTTCGTAAGAGGCGACTAATGGGTAGGAGTCGAGAGGTGAAGAGTGTATGTGTGTGTGAGTGTGCGTGTGTGTGCGTGTGTGAGTGTGTGTGTGTGTATTTGTGTGTGTGAGTGTGTGTGTGACAAGTCGGCTCGCAGAGATAAGAACACGGCCGTGGCAAGAAGGCCCTGCCTTTCGTAAGAGGCGACTAATGGGTAGGAGTCGAGAGGTGAAGAGTGTATGTGTGTGTGAGTGTGCGTGTGTGTGCGTGTGTGAGTGTGTGTGTATGTATTTGTGTGTGTGAGTGTGTGTGTGTCAAGTCGGCTCGCAGAGATAAGAACACGGCCGTGGTAAGAAGGCCCTGCCTGTCGTAAGAGGCGACTAATGGGTAGGAGTCGATAGGTGAAGAGTGTATGTGTGTGTGAGTGTGCGTGTGTGCGTGTGTGTGCATGTGTGAGTGTGTGTGTGTATTTGTGTGTGTGAGTGTGTGAGTCCAGTCGGCTCGCAGAGATACGAACACGGCCGTGGCAAGAAGGCCCTGCCTGTCGTAAGAGGCGACTAATGGGTAGGAGTCGAGTGGTGAAGAGTGTATATGTGTGTGCGTATGTGCGTGTGTGTGCGTGTGAGAGTGTGTGTGTATGTGTGTGTGTGTGTGTGTCAGTTCGGCTTGCAGAGATAAGAGCACGAACGAGGCAAGAAGGCCCTGCCTATCGTAAGAGGCGACTAATAGGTAGGAGTCAAGAGGTGAAGAGTGTATGTGTGTGTGTGCGTGTGTGCGTGTGTGTGTGTGTGTATGTGTGTGTGTGTATCCCTTCGGCTCGCAGAGATAAGAATACGTCCGTGGCAATAAGGCCATGCTTGCTGTAAGAAGCGACTAATGGGTAGGAGTCGAGAGGTGAAGCGTGTATGTGTGTATGTGTGCAATTGTGTGTGTGTGTGTCCGTTCGGCTCGCAGAGATAGGTATACGTCCGTGGCAAGAAGGCCCTGCCTGTCTTAAGAGGCGACTAATGGATAGGAGTCGAGAGGTGGAGAGTGTGTGCGTGTGCGTGTGCGTGTGGGTGCGTGTGTAAGTGTGTGTGTATGTGTGTGTGTCTGTTTGGGTTGCAGAGATAAAAATACGGCAGAGGCAAGAAGGCCCTGCCTCTTGTAATGGGCGACTAATAAGTAGGAGTCGAGAGGTGAAGAGTGTATGTGTGTGTGTGTGCGTGTGTGCGTGTGTGTGTGCGTGTGTGAGTATGTGTGTGTGTCCGTTCGGCTTGCAGAGATAAGAACACCCCCAAGGCAAGAAGGCCCTGCCTGTCGTAAGAGGCGACTAATAGGTAGGAGTCGAGAGGTGAAGAATGTATGTGTGTGTGTGTACGTGTTTGTGTGTGTGTGAGTGTATGTGTGTGTGCGTGTGTGCGTGCGTGTGTCCGTGTGTAAGTATGTGTGTCCGTGTCCGTTCGTCTTGCAGAAATAAGAACACGGCCGAGGCAAGAAGGCCCTGCCTGTCGTGAGAGGCGACTAATAGGTAGGATTAGAGATGTGAAGAATGTATGTGTGTGTGCGTGTGTGTGTGTGAGTGTGTGTGTGTATGTGTGTGTGTGTGTCCCTTCGCTCGCAGAGATAAGAAAAAAGCGGTGGCAAGAAGGCCATGCCTGTCGTAAGAGGCGACTAATGGATAGGAGTCGAGAGGTGGAGAGTGTGTGCGTGTGCGTGTGCGTGTGCGTGTGTGTGTGTGCGTGTGTGTGTGTGTCCGTTTGGCTTGCAGAGATAAAAACACGGCCGTGGCAAGAAGTCCCTGTCTGTCGTAAGAGGAGAATAACGGGTAGGAGTCGAGAGGTGAAGAGTGTATGTGTGTGTGCGTGTGTGCGTGCGTGTGTGAGTGTGTGTGTGTATGTATGTGTGTCAGTGTGTGTGTGTGTCCGGTCGGCTCGCAGAGATGAGAACACGGCCGTGGCAAGAAGGCACTGCCTGTCGTTAAGAGGCAACTAATGGGTAGGAGTCGAGAGGTGAAGAGTGTATGTGTGTGTGTGTGCGTGTGTGCGTGTGTGTGCGTGTGTGTGTGTGTATATGTTTGTGTCTGTTTGGCTTGCAGAGATAAGAATACGGCCGAGGCAAGAAGGCCCTGCCTCTTGTAAGGGGCGACTAATAAGTAGGAGTCGAGAGGTGAAGAGTGTATGTGTGTATGCGTGTGTGCGTGTGTGCGTGTGTAAGTATGTGTGTTTGTTAGTTCGGCTTGCAGAGATAAGAGCACAACCGAGGCAAGAAGGCCCTGCCTATCGTAAGAGGCGACTAATAGGTAGCAGTCGAGAGGTGAAGAGTGTATGTGTGTGTGTGCGTGTGAGCGTGCGTGTGTGTGTGAGTGTGTGTGTGTGTGTCCGTTCGGCTTGCTGAGATAAGAATACGGCCGAGGCAAGAAGGCCCTGCCTGTCGTAAGTGGCGACTAATTGGTAGGAGTCGAGAGGTGAAGAGTGTATATGTGTGTGTGCGTGTGTGCGTGTGTGTGCGTGTGTGCGTGCGTGTGTGTGTGAGTGTGTGCGTCCGTTCGGCTTGCAGAGATAAGAATACGGCCGAGGCAAGATGGCCCTGCCTGTCGTAAGTGGCGACTAATGGGTAGGAGTCGAGAGGTGAAGAGTTTATTTGTGTGTGTGTGTGCGTGTGTGTGCGTGTGTGCGTGCGTGTGTGTGTGAGTGTGTGTGTGTCCGTTCGGCTTGCAGAGATAAGAATACGGCCGCGGCAAGAAGGCCCTGCCTGTCGTAAGTGGCGACTAATTGGTAGGAGTCGAAAGGTGAAGAGTGTATGTGTGTGTGCGTGTGTGCGTGTGTGTGCGTGTGTAAGTGTGTGTGTATGTGTGTGTGTCTGTTTGGCTTGCAGAGATAAGAATACGGCCGAGGCAAGAAGGCCCTGCCTGTTGTGAGAGGCGACTAATAGGTAGGATTAGAGAGGTGAAGAATGTATGTGTGTGCGTATGTGCGTGTTTGTGTGTGTGTGAGTGTATGTGTGTGTGCGTGTGTGCGTGCGTGTGTGCATGTGTGTGTGAATGTGTGTGTGTATGTGTCTGTGTGTGTCCCTTCGCTCGCAGAGATAAGAAAAAAGCGGTGGCAAGAAGGCCACGCCTGTCGTAAGAGGCGACTAATGGATAGGAGTCGAGAGGTGGAGAGTGTGTGCGTGTGCGGGTGCGTGTGCGTGTGTGTGTGTGTGTGTGCGTGTGTGTGTGTCCGTTTGGCTTGCAGAGATAAGAACACGGCTGTGGCAAGAAGTCCCCGCCTGTCGTAAGAGGAGAATAATGGGTAGGAGTCGAGAGGTGAAGAGTGTATGTATGTGTGTGCGTGTGTGCGTGCGTGTGTGAGTGTGTGTGTATGTGTGTGTGTCAGTGTGTGTGTGTGTCCGGTCGGCTCGCAGAGATGAGAACACGGCCGTGGCAAGAAGGCACTGCCTGTCGTTAAGAGGCGACTAATGGGTAGGAGTCGATAGGTGAAGAGTGTATGTGTGTGTGCGTGTGTGCGTGCGTGTGTGCGTGTGTAAGTATGTGTGTGTGTGTCCGTTCGTCTTGCAGAAATAAGAACACGGCCGAGGCAAGAAGGCCCTGCCTGTCGTGAGAGGCGACTAATAGGTAGGATTAGAGAGGTGAAGAATGTATGTGTGTGCGTATGTGCGTGTTTGTGTGTGTGTGAGTGTATGTGTGTGTGCGTGTGTGCGTGCGTGTGTGCATGTGTGTGTGAATGTGTGTGTGTATGTGTGTGTGTGTGTCCCTTCGCTCGCAGAGATAAGAAAAAAGCGGTGGCAAGAAGGCCATGCCTGTCGTAAGAGGCGACTAATGGATAGGAGTCGAGAGATAGAGAGTGTGTGCGTGTGCGTGTGCGTGTGCGTGTGTGTGTGTGTTCGTGTGTGTGTGTGTCCGTTTGGCTTGCAGAGATAAAAACACGGCCGTGGCAAGAAGTCCCTGCCTGTCGTAAGAGGAGAATAATGGGTAGGAGTCGAGAGGTGAAGAGTGTATGTGTGTGTGCGTGTGTGCGTGCGTGTGTGAGTGTGTGTGTGTGTATGTGTGTGTGTCAGTGTGTGTGTGTGTCCGGTCGGCTCGCAGAGATGAGAACACGGCCGTGGCAAGAAGGCACTGCCTGTCGTTAAGAGGCGACTAATGGGTAGGAGTCGAGAGGTGAAGAGTGTATGTGTGTGTGTGCGTGTGTGCGTGTGTGTGCGTGTGTGTGTGTATGTGTGTGTGTCTGTTTGGCTTGCACAGATAAGAATACGGCCGAGGCAAGAAGGTCCTGCCTCTTGTAAGGGGCGACTAATAAGTAGGAGTCGAGAGGTGAAGAGTGTATGTGTGTATGCCTGTGTGCGTGTGTGAGTATGTGTGTGTGTTAGTTCGGCTTGCAGAGATAAGAGCACAACCGAGGCAAGAAGGCCCTGCCTATCGTAAGAGGCGACTAATAGGTAGGAGTCGAGAGGTGAAGAGTGTATGTGTGTGTGTGCGTGTGTGCGTGTGTGTGCGTGTGAGCGTGCGTGTGTGTGTGAGTGTGTGTGTGTCCGTTCGGCTTGCAGAGATAAGAATACGGCCGAGGCAAGAAGGCCCTGCCTGTCGTAAGTGGCGACTAATTGGTAGGAGTCGAGAGGTGAAGAGTGCATGTGTGTGTGTGCGTGTGTGCGTGTGTGTGCGTGTGTGCGTGCGTCTGTGTGTGAGTGTGTGTGTGTCCGTTCGGCTTGCAGAGATAAGAATACGGCCGAGGCAAGAAGGCCCTGCCTGTCGTAAGTGGCTACTAATTGGTAGGAGTCGAAAGGTGAAGAGTGTATGTGTTTGTGTGCGTGTGTGCGTGTGTGTGCGTGTGTAAGTGTGTGTGTATGTGTGTGTGTCTGTTTGGCTTGCAGAGATAAGAATACGGCCGAGGCAAGAAGGCCCTCTCTCTTGTAAGGGGCGACTAATAGGTAGGAGTCGAAAGGTTAATAGTGTATGTGTGTGTGTGTGCGTGTGTGGGTGTGTGTGTTTGTGCGTGTGTAAGTGTGTGTGTATGTATGTGTGTGTCCGGTCGGCTCGCAGAGATGAGAACACGGCCGTGGCAAGAAGGCACTGCCTGTCGTTAAGAGGCAACTAATGGGTAGGAGTCGAGAGGTGAAGAGTGTATGTGTGTGTGTGTGCGTGTGTGCGTGTGTGTGCGTGTGTGTGTGTGTATATGTTTGTGTCTGTTTGGCTTGCAGAGATAAGAATACGGCCGAGGCAAGAAGGCCCTGCCTCTTGTAAGGGGCGACTAATAAGTAGGAGTCGAGAGGTGAAGAGTGTATGTGTGTATGCGTGTGTGCGTGTGTGCGTGTGTGAGTATGTGTGTTTGTTAGTTCGGTTTGCAGAGATAAGAGCACAACCGAGGCAAGAAGGCCCTGCCTATCGTAAGAGGCGACTAATAGGTAGGAGTCGAGAGGTGAAGAGTGTATGTGTGTGTGTGCGTGTGTGTGCGTGTGAGCGTGCGTGTGTGTGTGAGTGTGTGTGTGTGTCCGTTCGGCTTGCAGAGATAAGAATACGGCCAAGGCAAGAAGGCCCTGCCTGTCGTAAGTGGCGACTAATTGGTAGGAGTCGAGAGGTGAAGAGTGTATATGTGTGTGTGCGTGTGTGCGTGTGTGTGCGTGTGTGCGTGCGTGTGTGTGTGAGTGTGTGCGTCCGTTCGGCTTGCAGAGATAAGAATACGGCCGAGGCAAGAAGGCCCTGCCTGTCGTAAGTGGCGACTAATGGGTAGGAGTCGAGAGGTGAAGAGTTTATTTGTGTGTGTGTGTGCGTGTGTGTGCGTGTGTGCGTGCGTGTGTGTGTGAGTGTGTGTGTGTCCTTTCGGCTTGCAGAGATAAGAATACGGCCGCGGCAAGAAGGCCCTGCCTGTCGTAAGTGGTGACTAATTGGTAGGAGTCGAGAGGTGAAGAGTGTATGTGTGTGTGCGTGTGTGCGTGTGTGTGCGTGTGTAAGTGTGTGTGTATGTGTGTGTGTCTGTTTGGCTTGCAGAGATAAGAATACGGCCGAGGCAAGAAGGCCCTGCCTGTCGTGAGAGGCGACTAATAGGTAGGATTAGAGAGGTGAAGAATGTATGTGTATGCGTATGTGCGTGTTTGTGTGTGTGTGAGTGTATGTGTGTGTGCGTGTGTGCGTGCGTGTGTGCATGTGTGTGTGAGTGTGTGTGTGTATGTGTGTGTGTGTGTCCCTTCGCTCGCAGAGATAAGAAAAAAGCGGTGGCAAGAAGGCCATGCCTGTCGTAAGAGGCGACTAATGGATAGGAGTCGAGAGGTGGAGAGTGTGTGCGTGTGCGGGTGCGTGTGCGTTTGTGTGTGTGTGCGTGTGTGTGTGTCCGTTTGGCTTGCAGAGATAAGAACACGGCTGTGGCAAGAAGTCCCTGCCTGTCGTAAGAGGAGAATAATGGGTAGGAATCGAGAGGTGAAGAGTGTATGTATGTGTGTGCGTGTGTGCGTGCGTGTGTGAGTGTGTGTGTGTATGTGTGTGTGTCAGTGTGTGTGTGTGTCCGGTCGGCTCGCAGAGATAAGAACACGGCCGTGGCAAGAAGGCACTGCCTGTCGTTAAGAGGCGACTAATGGGTAGGAGTCGAGAGGTGAAGAGTATATGTGTGTGTGCGTGTGTGCGTGCGTGTGTGCGTGTGTAAGTATGTGTGTGTGTGTCCGTTCGTCTTGCAGAAATAAGAACACGGCCGAGGCAAGAAGGCCCTGCCTGTCGTGAGAGGCGACTAATAGGTAGGATTAGAGAGGTGAAGAATGTATGTGTGTGTGCGTGTGTGCTTGCGTATGTGCGTGTGTGTGTGTGAGTGTGTGTGTATGTGTGTGTGTGTCTCCCTTCGCTCGCAGAGATAAGAAAAAAGCGGTGGCAAGAAGGCCATGCCTGTCGTAAGAGGCTACTAATGGATAGGAGTCGAGAGGTAGAGAGTGTGTGCGTGTGCGTGTGCGTGTGCGTGTGTGTGTGTTCGTGTGTGTGTGTGTCCGTTTGGCTTGCAGAGATAAAAACACGGCCGTGGCAAGAAGTCCCTGCCTGTCGTAAGAGGAGAATAATGGGTAGGAGTCGAGAGGTGAAGAGGGTCTGTGTGTATGCGTGTGTGCGTGTGTGCGTGTGTGAGTATGTGTGTTTGTTAGTTCGGCTTGCAGAGATAAGAGCACAACCGAGGCAAGAAGGCCCTGCCTATCGTAAGAGGCGACTAATAGGTAGGAGTCGAGAGGTGAAGAGTGTATGTGTGTGTGTGCGTGTGTGCGTGTGTGTGTGTGTGTGTGCGTGCGTGTGTGTGTGAGTGTGTGCGTCCGTTCGGCTTGCAGAGATAAGAATACGGCCGAGGCAAGAAGGCCCTGCCTGTCGTAAGTGGCGACTAATGGGTAGGAGTCGAGAGGTGAAGAGTGTATTTGTGTGTGTGTGTATGTGCGTGTGTGTGCGTGTGTGCGTGCGTGTGTGTGTGAGTGTGTGTGTGTCCGTTCGGCTTGCAGAGATAAGAATACGGCCGCGGCAAGAAGGCCCTGCCTGTCGTAAGTGGCGACTAATTGGTAGGAGTCGAGAGGTGAAGAGTGTATGTGTGTGTGTGCGTGTGTGCGTGTGTGTGCGTGTGTAAGTGTGTGTGTATGTGTGTGTGTCTGTTTGGCTTGCAGAGATAAGAATACGGCCGAGGCAAGAAGGCCCTGCCTGTCGTAAGAGGCGACTAATAGGTAGGATTAGAGAGGTGAAGAATGTATGTGTGTGCGTATGTGCGTGTTTGTGTGTGTGTGAGTGTATGTGTGTGTGCGTGTGTGCGTGCGTGTGTGCATGTGTGTGTGAGTGTGTGTGTGTATGTGTGTGTGTGTCCCTTCGCTCGCAGAGATAAGAAAAAAGCGGTGGCAAGAAGGCCATGCCTGTCGTAAGAGGCGACTAATGGATAGGAGTCGAGAGGTGGAGAGTGTGTGCGTGTGCGGGTGCGTGTGCGTGTGTGTGTGCGTGTGTGTGTGTCCGTTTGGCTTGCAGAGATAAGAACACGGCCGTGGCAAGAAGTCCCTGCCTGTCGTAAGAGGAGAATAATGGGTAGGAGTCGAGAGGTGAAGAGTGTATGTATGTGTGTGCGTGTGTGCGTGCGTGTGTGAGTGTGTGTGTGTATGTGTGTGTGTCAGTGTGTGTGTGTGTCCGGTCGGCTCGCAGAGATGAGAACACGGCCGTGGCAAGAAGGCACTGCCTGTCGTTAAGAGGCGACTAATGGGTAGGAGTCGAGAGGTGAAGAGTGTATGTGTGTGTGTGTGTGTGCGTGTGTGCGTGTGTGTGCGTGTGTGTGTGTATGTGTGTGTGTGTCTGTTTGGCTTGCAGAGATAAGAATACGGCCGAGGCAAGAAGGTCCTGCCTCTTGTAAGGGGCGACTAATAAGTAGGAGTCGAGAGGTAAAGAGTGTATGTGTGTATGCGTGTGTGCGTGTGTGAGTATGTGTGTGTGTTAGTTCGGCTTGCAGAGATAAGAGCACAACCGAGGCAAGAAGGCCCTGCCTATCGTAAGAGGCGACTAATAGGTAGGAGTCGAGAGGTGAAGAGTGTATGTGTGTGTGTGCGTGTGTGCGTGTGTGTGCGTGTGAGCGTGCGTGTGTGTGTGAGTGTGTGTGTGTCCGTTCGGCTTGCAGAGATAAGAATACGGCCGAGGCAAGAAGGCCCTGCCTGTCGTAAGTGGCGACTAATTGGTAGGAGTCGAGAGGTGAAGAGTGCATGTGTGTGTGTGCGTGTGTGCGTGTGTGTGCGTGTGTGCGTGCGTCTGTGTTTGAGTGTGTGTGTGTCCGTTCGGCTTGCAGAGATAAGAATACGGCCGAGGCAAGAAGGCCCTGCCTGTCGTAAGTGGCGACTAATGGGTAGGAGTCGAGAGGTGAAGAGTGTATTTGTGTGTGTGTGTGTGCGTGTGTGTGCGTGTGTGCGTGCGTGTGTGTGTGAGTGTGTGTGTGTCCTTTCGGCTTGCAGAGATAAGAATACGGCCGAGGCAAGAAGGCCCTGCCTGTCGTAAGTGGCTACTAATTGGTAGGAGTCGAGAGGTGAAGAGTGTATGTGTGTGTGTGCGTGTGTGCGTGTGTGTGCGTGTGTGAGTGTGTGTGTATGTGTGTGTGTCCGTCTGGCTTGCAGAGGTAAGAATACGGCCGTGGCAAGAAGTCATTGCCTATCGTAAGAGGCGACTAATAGGTAGGAGTCGAGAGGTGAAGAATGTATGTGTGTGTGCCTGTGGGCGTGTTTGTGTGTGTCCGGTCGGCTCGCTGAAATGAGAACACGGCCGTGGCAAGAAGGCCCTGCCTGTAGTAAGAGGCGACTAATGGGTAGGAGTCGAGAGGTGAAGAGTGTATGTGTGTGTGTACGTGTGTGCGTGTGTGTGTGCGTGTGTGAGTATGTGTGTTTGTCCGTTCGGCTTGCAGAGATAAGAATACGTCCGTGGCAAGAAGGTCATGCCTGTCTTAAGAGGCGACTAATGGATAGGAGTCGAAAGGTGGAGAGTGTATATGTGTGTGTGCGCGTGTGTGCGTGCGTGTGTGTGTGTGTTCTTGTATGTGTGTGTGTGAGTGTGTGCGTCTGGTCGGCTCGCAGAGATAAGAACATGGCCGTGGCAGGAAGGCCCTGCCTGTCGTAAGAGGCTTCTAATGGGTAGGGGTCGAGAGGTGAAGAGTGTATGTGTGTGTGCGTGTGTGCGTGTGTGTGCGTGTGTGAGTGTGTGTGTATGTGTGTGTGTCCGTCTGGCTTGCAGAGGTAAGAATACGGCCAAGGCAAGAAGACCGTGCCAGTTGTAAGGGGCGACTAATAGGTAGGAGTCGAGAGGTGAAGAGTGTATGTGTGTGTGCGTGTGTGCGTGTGTGTGTGCGTGTGTGAGTATGTGTGTGTGTCCGTTCGGCTTGCAGAGATAAGAACACGGCCTTGGCAAGAAGTCCCTGCCTATCGTAAGAGGCGACTAATAGGTAGGAGTCGAGAGGTGAAGAATGTATGTGTGTGTGCGTGTGGGCGTGTTTGAGTGTGTGTGAGTGTATGTGTGTGTGCGTGTGTGCGTGCGTGTGTGTGTGTTTGTGAGTGTGTGTATGTATGTGTGTGTGTCCCTTCGGCTCGCAGAGATAAGAAAACAGCCGTGGCAAGAAAGCGATGCAAATCGTACGGGGCGACTAATGGATAGGAGTCGAGAGGCGAAGAGTGGGCGACTAATATGTAGGAGTCGAGAGGTGAAAAGTGTATGTGTGTGTGCGTGTGTGCGTGTGTGTGTGCGTGTGTGAGTATGTGTGTGTGTTAGTTCGGATTGCAGAGATAAAAACACGACCGAGGCAAGAAGGCCCTGCCTATCGTAAGAGGCGACTAATAGGTAGGAGTCGAGAGGTGAAGAATGTATGTGTGTGTGCGTGTGGGCGTGTTTGTGTGTGTGTGAGTGTATGTGTGTGTGCGTGTGTGCGTGCGTGTGTGTGTGTTTGTGAGTGTGTGTGTATGTATGTGTGTGTGTCCCTTCGGCTCGCAGAGATAAGAAAACAGCCGTGGCAAGAAAGCGATGCAAATCGTACGGGGCGACTAATGGATAGGAGTCGAGAGGCGAAGAGTGGGCGACTAATAAGTAGGAGTCGAGAGGTGAAAAGTGTATGTGTGTGTGCGTGTGTGCGTGTGAGTGTGCGTGTGTGAGTATGTGTGTGTGTGTCCGTTCGGCTTGCAGTGATAAGAACACGGCCAAGGCAAGAAGGCCCTGCCTATCGTAAGAGGCGACTAATAGGTAGGAGTCGAGAGGTGAAGAATGTATGTGTGTGTGCGTGTGGGCGTGTTTGTGTGTGTGTGAGTGTATGTGTGTGTGCGTGTGTGCGTGCGTGTGTGTGTGTGTGTGTGTTTGTGAGTGTGTGTGTATGTATGTGTGTGTGTCCCTTCGGCTCGCAGAGATAAGAAAACAGCCGTGGCAAGAAGGCGATGCAAATCGTACGGGGCGACTAATGGGTAGGAGTCGAGATGTGAAGAGAGGGCGACTACTAAGTAGGAGTCGAGAGGTGAAGAGAGTATGTGTGTGGGTGCGTGTGTGCGTGTGTGTGTGCGTGTGTGTGTATGTGTGTGTGTCCGTTCGGCTCGCAGAGATAAGAACACGGCCGTGGCAAGAAGTCCCTGCCTGTCGTAAGAGGCGACTAATGAATAGGAGTCGAGAGGTGAAGAGTGTATGTGTCTTTGTGTGTGTGCGTGTGTTTGTGCGTGTGTGAGTATATGTGTGTGTATGTGTGTGTGTGTGTCCGTTTGGCTTGCAGAGATAAGAATACGGCCGAGGCAAGAACGCCCTGCCTGTCTTAAGAGGCGACTAATAGATATTAGTCGAGAGGTGGAGAGTGTGTGCGTGTGCGTGTACGTGTGCGTGAGTGCGTGTGTGCCTGTGTGCGTGTGTTTGTGTGTGCGTGTGTGTGTGTGTCCGTTCGGCTTGCAGAGATAAGAACACGGCCGTGGCAAGAAGTCCCTGCCTGTCGTAAGAGGCGACTAATGGGTAGGAGTCGAGAGGTGAAGAGAGTACGTGAGTGTGTGCGTGTGTGGGTGTGTGTGTGTTTGTGCGTGTGTAAGTGTGTGTGTGTATGTTTGTGTGTGTCCATTCGGCTCGCAGAGATTAGAATACGGCCGAGGCAACAAGGCAATGCCTGTCGTAAAAGGCGACTAATGGGTAGGAGGCGAGAGGTGAAGAATGTATTTGTGTGTGTGTGTGTGCGTGTGTGTGCGTGTGTGCGTGCGTGTGTGTGTGAGTGTGTATATGTCCGTTCGGCTTGCAGAGATAAGAATACGGCCGAGGCAAGAATGCCCTGCCTGTCGTAAGTGGCGACTAATTGGTAGGAGTCGAGAGGTGAAAAGTGTTTTTGTGTGTGTGCGTGTGTGTGCGTGTGTGCGTGCTTGTGTGTGTGAGTGTGTATGTGTCCGTTCGGCTTGCAGAGATAAGAATACGGCCGAGGCAAGAAGGCCCTGCGTGTCGTAAGTGGCGACTAATTGGTAGGAGTCGAGAGGTGAAGAGTGTATGTGTGTGTGTGTGTGCGTGTGTGGGTGTGTGTGTGTTTGTGCGTGTGTAAGTGTGTGTGTGTATGTATGCGTGTCCATTCGGCTCGCAGAGATTAGAATACGGCCGAGGCAAGAAGGCCATGCCTGTCGTAAGAGGCAACTAATGGGTAGGAGTCGAGAGGTGAAGAGTGTATGTGTGTGTGTGCGTGTGTGCGTGTGTGTGTGCGTGTGTGAGTGTGTGTGTCCGGTCGGCTCGCAGTGATAAGGACACGTCCGTGGCAAGAAGGCCCTGCCTTTCGTAAGAGGCGACTAATGAGTAGGAGTCGAGAGGTGAAGAGTGTATGTGTGTGTGAGTGTGCGTGTGTGTGCGTGTGTGAGTGTGTGTGTGTGTATTTGTGTGTGTGAGTGTGTGTGTGTCAAGTCGGCTCGCAGAGATAAGAACACGGCCGTGGTAAGAAGGCCCTGCCTGTCGTAAGAGGCGACTAATGGGTAGGAGTCGATAGGTGAAGAGTGTATGTGTGTGTGAGTGTGCGTGTGTGCGTGTGTGTGCATGTGTGAGTGTGTGTGTGTATTTGTGTGTGTGAGTGTGTGAGTCCAGTCGGCTCGCAGAGATACGAACACGGCCGTGGCAAGAAGGCCCTGCCTGTCGTAAGAGGCGACTAATGGGTAGGAGTCGAGTGGTGAAGAGTGTATATGTGTGTGCGTATGTGCGTGTGTGTGCGTATGAGAGTGTGTGTGTATGTGTGTGTGTGTCAGTTCGGCTTGCAGAGATAAGAGCACGAACGAGGCAAGAAGGCCCTGCCTATCGTAAGAGGCGACTAATAGGTAGGAGTCAAGAGGTGAAGAGTGTATGTGTGTGTGTGCGTGTGTGCGTGTGTGTGTGTGTGTATGTGTGTGTGTGTGTGTATCCCTTCGGCTCGCAGAGATAAGAATACGTCCGTGGCAATAAGGCCATGCTTGCTGTAAGAAGCGACTAATGGGTAGGAGTCGAGAGGTGAAGCGTGTATGTGTGTATGTGTGCAATTGTGTGTGTGTGTGTCCGTTCGGCTCGCAGAGATAGGTATACGTCCGTGGCAAGAAGGCCCTGCCTGTCTTAAGAGGCGACTAATGGATAGGAGTCGAGAGGTGGAGAGTGTGTGCGTGTGCGTGTGCGTGTGGGTGCGTGTGTAAGTGTGTGTGTATGTGTGTGTGTCTGTTTGGGTTGCAGAGATAAAAATACGGCAGAGGCAAGAAGGACCTGCCTCTTGTAATGGGCGACTAATAAGTAGGAGTCGAGAGGTGAAGAGTGTATGTGTGTGTGTGTGCGTGTGTGCGTGTGTGTGTGCGTGTGTGAGTATGTGTGTGTGTCCGTTCGGCTTGCAGAGATAAGAACACCCCCAAGGCAAGAAGGCCCTGCCTGTCGTAAGAGGCGACTAATAGGTAGGAGTCGAGAGGTGAAGAATGTATGTGTGTGTGTGTGTACGTGTTTGTGTGTGTGTGAGTGTATGTGTGTGTGCGTGTGTGCGTGCGTGTGTCCGTGTGTAAGTATATGTGTCCGTGTCCGTTCGTCTTGCAGAAATAAGAACACGGCCGAGGCAAGAAGGCCCTGCCTGTCGTGAGAGGCGACTAATAGGTAGGATTAGAGAGGTGAAGAATGTATGTGTGTGTGCGTGTGTGTGTGTGAGTGTGTGTGTGTGTATGTGTGTGTGTGTGTCCCTTCGCTCGCAGAGATAAGAAAAAAGCGGTGGCAAGAAGGCCATGCCTGTCGTAAGAGGCGACTAATGGATAGGAGTCGAGAGGTGGAGAGTGTGTGCGTGTGCGTGTGCGTGTGCGTGTGTGTGTGTGTGCGTGTGTGTGTGTGTCCGTTTGGCTTGCAGAGATAAAAACACGGCCGTGGCAAGAAGTCCCTGTCTGTCGTAAGAGGAGAATAATGGGTAGGAGTCGAGAGGTGAAGAGTGTATGTGTGTGTGCGTGTGTGCGTGCGTGTGTGAGTGTGTGTGTGTATGTATGTGTGTCAGTGTGTGTGTGTGTCCGGTCGGCTCGCAGAGATGAGAACACGGCCGTGGCAAGAAGGCACTGCCTGTCGTTAAGAGGCAACTAATGGGTAGGAGTCGAGAGGTGAAGAGTGTATGTGTGTGTGTGCGTGTGGGCGTGTGTGTGCGTGTGTGTGTGTGTATATGTTTGTGTCTGTTTGGCTTGCAGAGATAAGAATACGGCCGAGGCAAGAAGGCCCTGCCTCTTGTAAGGGGCGACTAATAAGTAGGAGTCGAGAGGTGAAGAGTGTATGTGTGTATGCGTGTGTGCGTGTGTGCGTGTGTGAGTATGTGTGTTTGTTAGTTCGGCTTGCAGAGATAAGAGCACAACCGAGGCAAGAAGGCCCTGCCTATCGTAAGAGGCGACTAATAGGTAGCAGTCGAGAGGTGAAGAGTGTATGTGTGTGTGTGCGTGTGAGCGTGCGTGTGTGTGTGAGTGTGTGTGTGTGTCCGTTCGGCTTGCTGAGATGAGAATACGGCCGAGGCAAGAAGGCCCTGCCTGTCGTAAGTGGCGACTAATTGGTAGGAGTCGAGAGGTGAAGAGTGTATATGTGTGTGTGCGTGTGTGCGTGTGTGTGCGTGTGTGCGTGCGTGTGTGTGTGAGTGTGTGCGTCCGTTCGGCTTGCAGAGATAAGAATACGGCCGAGGCAAGATGGCCCTGCTTGTCGTAAGTGGCGACTAATGGGTAGGAGTCGAGAGGTGAAGAGTTTATTTGTGTGTGTGTGTGCGTGTGTGTGCGTGTGTGCGTGCGTGTGTGTGTGAGTGTGTGTGTGTCCGTTCGGCTTGCAGAGATAAGAATACGGCCGCGGCAAGAAGGCCCTGCCTGTCGTAAGTGGCGACTAATTGGTAGGAGGCGAAAGGTGAAGAGTGTATGTGTGTGTGCGTGTGTGCGTGTGTGTGCGTGTGTAAGTGTGTGTGTATGTGTGTGTGTCTGTTTGGCTTGCAGAGATAAGAATACGGCCGAGGCAAGAAGGCCCTGCCTGTTGTGAGAGGCGACTAATAGGTAGGATTAGAGAGGTGAAGAATGTATGTGTGTGCGTATGTGCGTGTTTGTGTGTGTGTGAGTGTATGTGTGTGTGCGTGTGTGCGTGCGTGTGTGCATGTGTGTGTGAATGTGTGTGTGTATGTGTCTGTGTGTGTCCCTTCGCTCGCAGAGATAAGAAAAAAGCGGTGGCAAGAAGGCCACGCCTGGCGTAAGAGGCGACTAATGGATAGGAGTCGAGAGGTGGAGAGTGTGTGCGTGTGCGGGTGCGTGTGCGTGTGTGTGTGTGTGTGTGCGTGTGTGTGTGTCCGTTTGGCTTGCAGAGATAAGAACACGGCTGTGGCAAGAAGTCCCTGCCTGTCGTAAGAGGAGAATAATGGGTAGGAGTCGAGAGGTGAAGAGTGTATGTATGTGTGTGCGTGTGTGCGTGCGTGTGTGTGTGTGTGTGTATGTGTGTGTGTCAGTGTGTGTGTGTGTCCGGTCGGCTCGCAGAGATGAGAACACGGCCGTGGCAAGAAGGCACTGCCTGTCGTTAAGAGGCGACTAATGGGTAGGAGTCGAGAGGTGAAGAGTGTATGTGTGTGTGCGTGTGTGCGTGCGTGTGTGCGTGTGTAAGTATGTGTGTGTGTGTCCGTTCGTCTTGCAGAAATAAGAACACGGCCGAGGCAAGAAGGCCCTGCCTGTCGTGAGAGGCGACTAATAGGTAGGATTAGAGAGGTGAAGAATGTATGTGTGTGCGTATGTGCGTGTTTGTGTGTGTGTGAGTGTATGTGTGTGTGCGTGTGTGCGTGCGTGTGTGCATGTGTGTGTGAATGTGTGTGTGTATGTGTGTGTGTGTGTCCCTTCGCTCGCAGAGATAAGAAAAAAGCGGTGGCAAGAAGGCCATGCCTGTCGTAAGAGGCGACAAATGGATAGGAGTCGAGAGGTAGAGAGTGTGTGCGTGTGCGTGTGCGTGTGCGTGTGTGTGTGTGTTCGTGTGTGTGTGTGTCCGTTTGGCTTGCAGAGATAAAAACACGGCCGTGGCAAGAAGTCCCTGCCTGTCGTAAGAGGAGAATAATGGGTAGGAGTCGAGAGGTGAAGAGTGTATGTGTGTGTGCGTGTGTGCGTGCGTGTGTGAGTGTGTGTGTGTATGTGTGTGTGTCAGTGTGTGTGTGTGTCCGGTCGGCTCGCAGAGATGAGAACTCGGTCGTGGCAAGAAGTCACTGCCTGTCGTTAAGAGGCAACTAATGGGTAGGAGTCGAGAGGTGAAGAGTGTATGTGTGTGTGTGCTTGTGTGCGTGTGTGTGCGTGTGTAAGTGTGTGTGTATGTGTGTGTGTCTGTTTGGCTTGCAGAGATAAGAATACGGCCGAGGCAAGAAGGCCCTGCCTGTCGTGAGAGGCGACTAATAGGTAGGATTAGAGAGGTGAAGAATGTATGTGTGTGCGTATGTGCGTGTTTGTGTGTGTGTGAGTGTATGTGTGTGTGCGTGTGTGCGTGCGTGTGTGCATGTGTGTGTGAGTGTGTGTGTGTATGTGTGTGTGTGTCCCTTCGCTCGCAGAAATAAGAAAAAAGCGGTGGCAAGAAGGCCATGCCTGTCGTAAGAGGCGACTAATGGATAGGAGTCGAGAGGTGGAGAGTGTGTGCGTGTGCGGGTGCGTGTGCGTGTGTGTGTGTGAGTGTGTGTGTGTCCGTTTGGCTTGCAGAGATAAGAACACGGCCGTGGCAAGAAGTCCCTGCCTGTCGTAAGAGGAGAATAATGGGTAGGAGTCGAGAGGTGAAGAGTGTGTGTATGTGTGTGCGTGTGTGCGTGCGTGTGTGAGTGTGTGTGTGTATGTGTGTGTGTCAGTGTGTGTGTGTGTCCGGTCGGCTCGCAGAGATGAGAACACGGCCGTGGCAAGAAGGCACTGCCTGTCGTTAAGAGGCGACTAATGGGTAGGAGTCGAGAGGTGAAGAGTGTATGTGTGTGTGTGCGTGTGTGCGTGTGTGTGCGTGTGTGTGTGTATGTGTGTGTGTCTGTTTGGCTTGCACAGATAAGAATACGGCCGAGGCAAGAAGGTCCTACCTTTTGTAAGGGGCGACTAATAAGTAGGAGTCGAGAGGTGAAGAGTGTATGTGTGTATGCCTGTGTGCGTGTGTGAGTATGTGTGTGTGTTAGTTCGGCTTGCAGAGATAAGAGCACAACCGAGGCAAGAAGGCCCTGCCTATCGTAAGAGGCGACTAATAGGTAGGAGTCGAGAGGTGAAGAGTGTATGTGTGTGTGTGCGTGTGTGCGTGTGTGTGCGTGTGAGCGTGCGTGTGTGTGTGAGTGTGTGTGTGTCCGTTCGGCTTGCAGAGATAAGAATACGGCCGAGGCAAGAAGGCCCTGCCTGTCGTAAGTGGCGACTAATTGGTAGGAGTCGAGAGGTGAAGAGTGCATGTGTGTCCGTTCGGCTTGCAGAGATAAGAATACGGCCGAGGCAAGAAGGCCCTGCCTGTCGTAAGTGGCGACTAATGGGTAGGAGTCGAGAGGTGAAGAGTGAATTTGTGTGTGTGTGTGTGCGTGTGTGTGCGTGTGTGCGTGCGTGTGTGTGTGAGTGTGTGTGTGTCCGTTCGGCTTGCAGAGATAAAAATACGGCCGAGGCAAGAAGGCCCTGCCTGTCGTAAGTGGCTACTAATTGGTAGGAGTCGAGAGGTGAAGAGTGTATGTGTTTGTGTGCGTGTGTGCGTGTGTGTGCGTGTGTAAGTGTGTGTGTATGTGTGTGTGTCTGTTTGGCTTGCAGAGATAAGAATACGGCCGAGGCAAGAAGGCCCTCTCTCTTGTAAGGGGCGACTAATAGGTAGGAGTCGAAAGGTTAATAGTGTATGTGTGTGTGTGTGCGTGTGTGGGTGTGTGTGTTTGTGCGTGTGTAAGTGTGTGTGTATGTATGTGTGTGTCCATTTGGCTCGCAGAGATTAGAATACGGCCGAGGCAAGAAGGCCATGCCTGTCGTAAGAGGCAACTAATGGGTAGGAGTCGAGAGGTGAAAAGTGTTTTTGTGTGTGTGCGTGTGTGTGCGTGTGTGCGTGCTTGTGTGTGTGAGTGTGTATGTGTCCGTTCGGCTTGCAGAGATAAGAATACGGCCGAGGCAAGAAGGCCTTGCCTGTCGTAAGAGGCGACTAATGGGTAGGAGTCGAGAGGTGAAGAGTGTATGTGTGTGTGCGTGTGTGCGTGTATGTGTGTTTGTGCGTGTGTGAGTGTGTGTGTATGAGTGTGTGTGTCCGTTCGGCTTGCAGAGATATGAATACGGCCGGGGCAAGAAGGCCCTGCCTCTCGTAAGAGGCGACTAAAAGGTAGGGACGAGAGGTGAAGAGTGTATGTGTGTGTGTGTGTGTGTGAGTGTGTGTGTGTTTGTGCGTGTGTGAGTGTGTGTGTATGAGTGTGTGTGTCCGTTCGGCTTGCAGAGATATGAATACGGCCGGGGCAAGAAGGCCCTGCCTGTCGTAAGAGGCGACTAATGGGTAGGAGTCGAGAGGTGAAGAGTGTATGTGTGTGTGCGTGTGTGCGTGTATGTGTGTTTGTGCGTGTGTGAGTGTGTGTGTATGAGTGTGTGTGTCCGTTCGGCTTGCAGAGATATGAATACGGCCGGGGCAAGAAGGCCCTGCCTCTCGTAAGAGGCGACTAAAAGGTAGGGGTCGAGAGGTGAAGAGTGTATGTGTGTATGCGTGTGTGCGTGTGTGCGTGTGTGAGTATGTGTGTTTGTTAGTTCGGTTTGCAGAGATAAGAGCACAACCGAGGCAAGAAGGCCCTGCCTATCGTAAGAGGCGACTAATAGGTAGGAGTCGAGAGGTGAAGAGTGTATGTGTGTGTGTGCGTGTGTGCGTGCGTGTGTAAGTGTGTGTGTGTATGTGTGTGTGTCAGTGTGTGTGTTTGTCCGGTCGGCTCGCAGAGATAAGAACACGGCCGTGGCAAGAAGGCACTGCCTGTCGTTAAGAGGCGACTAATGGGTAGGAGTCGAGAGGTGAAGAGTATATGTGTGTGTGCGTGTGTGCGTGCGTGTGTGCGTGTGTAAGTATGTGTGTGTGTGTCCGTTCGTCTTGCAGAAATAAGAACACGGCCTAGGTAAGAAGGCCCTGCCTGTCGTGAGAGGCGACTAATAGGTAGGATTAGAGAGGTGAAGAGTGTATGTGTGTGTGTGCGTGTGTGCGTGTGTGTGTGTGTGTGCGTGCGTGTGTGTGTGAGTGTGTGCGTCCGTTCGGCTTGCAGAGATAAGAATACGGCCGAGGCAAGAAGTCCCTGCCTGTCGTAAGAGGAGAATAATGGGTAGGAATCGAGAGGTGAAGAGTGTATGTATGTGTGTGCGTGTGTGCGTGCGTGTGTGAGTGTGTGTGTGTATGTGTGTGTGTCAGTGTGTGTGTTTGTCCGGTCGGCTCGCAGAGATAAGAACACGGCCGTGGCAAGAAGGCACTGCCTGTCGTTAAGAGGCGACTAATGGGTAGGAGTCGAGAGGTGAAGAGTATATGTGTGTGTGCGTGTGTGCGTGCGTGTGTGCGTGTGTAAGTATGTGTGTGTGTGTCCGTTCGTCTTGCAGAAATAAGAACACGGCCTAGGTAAGAAGGCCCTGCCTGTCGTGAGAGGCGACTAATAGGTAGGATTAGAGAGGTGAAGAGTGTATGTGTGTGTGTGCGTGTGTGCGTGTGTGTGTGTGTGTGCGTGCGTGTGTGTGTGAGTGTGTGCGTCCGTTCGGCTTGCAGAGATAAGAATACGGCCGAGGCAAGAAGTCCCTGCCTGTCGTAAGAGGAGAATAATGGGTAGGAGTCGAGAGGTGAAGAGTGTATGTGTGTATGCGTGTGTGCGTGTGTGCGTGTGTGAGTATGTGTGTTTGTTAGTTCGGCTTGCAGAGATAAGAGCACAACCGAGGCAAGAAGGCCCTGCCTATCGTAAGAGGCGACTAATAGGTAGGAGTCGAGAGGTGAAGAGTGTATGTGTGTGTGTGCGTGTGTGCGTGTGTGTGTGTGTGTGTGCGTGCGTGTGTGTGTGAGTGTGTGCGTCCGTTCGGCTTGCAGAGATAAGAATACGGCCGAGGCAAGAAGGCCCTGCCTGTCGTAAGTGGCGACTAATGGGTAGGAGTCGAGAGGTGAAGAGTGTATTTGTGTGTGTGTGTATGTGCGTGTGTGTGCGTGTGTGCGTGCGTGTGTGTGTGTGAGTGTGTGTGTGTCCGTTCGGCTTGCAGAGATAAGAATACGGCCGCGGCAAGAAGGCCCTGCCTCTCGTAAGTGGCGACTAATTGGTAGGAGTCGAGAGGTGAAGAGTGTATGTGTGTGTGTGCGTGTGTGCGTGTGTGTGCGTGTGTAAGTGTGTGTGTATGTGTGTGTGTCTGTTTGGCTTGCAGAGATAAGAATACGGCCGAGGCAAGAAGGCCCTGCCTGTCGTAAGAGGCGACTAATAGGTAGGATTATAGAGGTGAAGAATGTATGTGTGTGCGTATGTGCGTGTTTGTGTGTGTGTGAGTGTATGTGTGTGTGCGTGTGTGCGTGCGTGTGTGCATGTGTGTGTGAGTGTGTGTGTGTATGTGTGTGTGTGTGTCCCTTCGCTCGCAGAGATAAGAAAAAAGCGGTGGCAAGAAGGCCATGCCTGTCGAAAGAGGCGACTAATGGATAGGAGTCGAGAGGTGGAGAGTGTGTGCGTGTGCGGGTGCGTGTGCGTGTGTGTGTGTGCGTGTGTGTGTGTCCGTTTGGCTTGCAGAGATAAGAACACGGCCGTGGCAAGAAGTCCCTGCCTGTCGTAAGAGGAGAATAATGGGTAGGAGTCGAGAGGTGAAGAGTGTATGTATGTGTGTGCGTGTGTGCGTGCGTGTGTGAGTGTGTGTGTGTATGTGTGTGTGTCAGTGTGTGTGTGTGTCCGGTCGGCTCGCAGAGATGAGAACACGGCCGTGGCAAGAAGGCACTGCCTGTCGTTAAGAGGCGACTAATGGGTAGGAGTCGAGAGGTGAAGAGTGTATGTGTGTGTGTGTGTGCGTGTGTGCGTGTGTGTGCGTGTGTGTGTGTATGTGTGTGTGTCTGTTTGGCTTGCAGAGATAAGAATACGGCCGAGGCAAGAAGGTCCTGCCTCTTGTAAGGGGCGACTAATAAGTAGGAGTCGAGAGGTGAAGAGTGTATGTGTGTATGCGTGTGTGCGTGTGTGAGTATGTGTGTGTGTTAGTTCGGCTTGCAGAGATAAGAGCACAACCGAGGCAAGAAGGCCCTGCCTATCGTAAGAGGCGACTAATAGGTAGGAGTCGAGAGGTGAAGAGTGTATGTGTGTGTGTGCGTGTGTGCGTGTGTGTGCGTGTGAGCGTGCGTGTGTGTGTGAGTGTGTGTGTGTCCGTTCGGCTTGCAGAGATAAGAATACGGCCGAGGCAAGAAGGCCCTGCCTGTCGTAAGTGGCGACTAATTGGTAGGAGTCGAGAGGTGAAGAGTGCATGTGTGTGTGTGAGTGTGTGCGTGTGTGTGCGTGTGTGCGTGCGTCTGTGTTTGAGTGTGTGTGTGTCCGTTCGGCTTGCAGAGATAAGAATACGGCCGAGGCAAGAAGGCCCTGCCTGTCGTAAGTGGCGACTAATGGGTAGGAGTCGAGAGGTGAAGAGTGTATATGTGTGTGTGTGTGTGCGTGTGTGTGCGTGTGTGCGTGCGTGTGTGTGTGAGTGTGTGTGTGTCCGTTCGGCTTGCAGAGATAAGAATACGGCCGAGGCAAGAAGGCCCTGCCTGTCGTAAGTGGCTACTAATTGGTAGGAGTCGAGAGGTGAAGAGTGTATGTGTGTGTGTGCGTGTGTGCGTGTGTGTGCGTGTGTAAGTGTGTGTGTATGTGTGTGTGTGTCTGTTTGGCTTGCAGAGATAAGAATACGGCCGAGGCAAGAAGGCCCTCTCTCTTGTAAGGGGCGACTAATAGGTAGGAGTCGAAAGGTGAATAGTGTATGTGTGTGTGTATGTGCGTGTGTGGGTGTGTGTGTGTTTGTGCGTGTGTAAGTGTGTGTGTGTGTATGTATGTGTGTGTTCATTCGACTCGCAGAGATTAGAATACGGCCGAGGCAAGAAGGCCATGCCTGTCGTAAGAGGCAACTAATGGGTAGGAGTCGAGAGGTGAAAAGTGTTTTTGTGTGTGTGCGTGTGTGTGCGTGTGTGCGTGCTTGTGTGTGTGAGTGTGTATGTGTCCGTTCGGCTTGCAGAGATAAGAATACGGCCGAGGCAAGAAAGCCTTGCCTGTCGTAAGAGGCGACTAATGGGTAGGAGTCGAGAGGTGAAGAGTGTATGTGTGTGTGTGCGTGTGTGTGCGTGTGTGAGTGTGTGTGTCCTGTCGGCTCGCAGTGATAAGAAAACGTCCGTGCCAAGAAGGCCCTGCCTGTCGTAAGCGGCGACTAATGCGTAGGAGTCGAGAGGTGAAGAGTGTATGTGTGTAAGTGCGTGTGTTTGTGTGTGTGCGTGTGTGAGTGTGTGAGTGTGCCCGGTCGGCTCGCAGAGATAAGAACACGGCCGTGGCAAGAAGGCCCTGCCTGTCGTAAGAGGCGACTAATGGGTAGGAGTCGAGAGGTGTAGAGTGTATGTGTGTGTGAGTGTGCGTGTGTGTGCGTGTGTGAGTGTGTGTGTATTTGTGTGTGTGAGTGTGTGTGTGTCCAGTCGGCTCGCAGAGATAAGAACACGGCCGTGGCAAGAAGGCCCTGCCTGTCGTAAGAGGCGATTAATGGGTAGGAGTCGAGAGGTGACGAGTGTATGTGTGTGTGAGTGTGCGTGTGTGCGTGTGTGTGCGTGTGTGAGTGTGTGTGTGTATTTGTGTGTGTGAGTGTGTGTGTCCAGTCGGCTCGCAGAAATAAGAACACGGCCGTGGCAAGAAGCCCTGCCTGTCGTAAGAGGCGACTAATGGGTAGGAGTCGAGTGGTGAAGAGTGTATATGTGTGTGCGTATGTGCGTGTGAGTGCGTGTGAGAGTGTGTGTGTATGTGTGTGTGTGTCCGTTCGGCTTGCAGAGATAAAAGCACGACCGAGGCAAGAAGGCCCTGCCTATCGTAAGAGGCGACTAATAGGTAGGATTCGAGAGGTGAAGAATGTATGTGTGTGTGCGTGTGTGCGTGTTTGTGTGTGTGTGAGTGTATGTGTGCGTGCGTGTGTGCGTGCGTGTGTGAGTATGTGTGTGTGTATGTGTGTGTGTGTATGTGTGTGTATGTGTGTGTGTATCCCTTCGGCTCGCAGAGATAAGAATACGTCCGTGGCAGGAAGGCCATGCTTGCTGTAAGGAGCGACTAATGGGTAGTAGTCGATAGGTGAAGCGTGTATGTGTGTGTGTGTATGTGTGCAAGTGTGTGTGTGTGTGTCCGTTCGGCTCGCTAAGATAGGTATACGTCCGTGGCAAGAAGGCCCTACCTGTCTTAAGAGGCGACTAATGGATAGGAATCGAGAGGTGGAGAGTGCGTGCGTGAGCGTGTGCGTGTGTAAGTGTGTGTGTATGTGTGTGTGTATGTGTGTGTGTCTGTTTGGCTTGCAGAGATCAGAATACGGCCAAGGCAAGAAGGCCCTGCCTCTTGTAATGGGCGACTAATAAGTAGGAGTCGAGAGGTGAAGAGTGTATGTGTGTGTGCGTGTGTGCGTGTTTGTGTGTGTGTGATTGTATGTGTGTGTGCGTGTGTGCGTACGTGTGTGCGTGTGTGAGTATGTGTGTGTGTTAGTTCGGCTTGCAGAAATAAGAACACGACCGAGGCAAGAAGGCCCTGCCTAACGTAAGAGGCAGCTAATAGGTAGGAGTCGAGAGGTGAAGAGTGTATGTGTGTGTGCGTGTGTGCGTGTGTGTGTGCGTGTGTGAGTATGTGTGTGTGTCCGTTTGGCTTGCAGAGATAAGAACACGGCCGAGGCAAGAAGGCCCTGCCTGTCGTGAGAGGCGACTAATAGGTAGGATTAGAGAAGTGAAGAATGTATGTGTGTGTGCGTGTGTGCGTGTTTGTGTGTGTGTGAGTGTATGTGTGTGTGCGTGTATGCGTGCGTGTGTGCGTGTGTGTGTGTGAGTGTGTGTGTGTATGTGTGTGTGTGTGTGTCCCTTCGCTCGCAGAGATAAGAAAAAAGCGGTGGCAAGAAGGCCATGCCTGTCGTAAGAGGCGACTAATGGATAGGAGTCGAGAGGTGGAGAGTGTGTGCGTGTGCGTGTGCGTGTGCGTGTGTGTGTGTGTGCGTGTGTTTGTGTGTGTCCGTTTGGCTTGCAGAGATAAGAACACGGCCGTGGCAAGAAGTCCCTGCCTGTCGTATGAGGAGAATAATGGGTAGGAGTCGAGAGGTGAAGAGTGTATGTGTGTGTGTGCGTGTGTGCGTGCGTGTGTGAGTGTGTGTGTGTATGTGTGTGTGTCAGTGTGTGTGTGTGTGTCCGGTCGGCTTGCAGAGATGAGAACACGACCGAGGCAAGAAGGCCCTGCCTATCGTAAGAGGCGTCTAATAGGTAGGTGTCGAGAGGTGAAGAGTGTATGTGTGTGTGTGCGTGTGTGCGTGTGTGTGTGCGTGTGTAAGTGTATGTGTGTGCGTGTGTGCTTGCGTGTGTGCGTGTGTGTGTGCGTGTGTGCGTGCGTGTTTGCGCGTGTGTGTGTGTGTTTGTGAGTGTGTGTGTGTGTGTGTGTATATGTGTGTGTGTGTCCCTTCGGCTCGCAGACATAAGAAAACAGCCGTGGCAAGAAGGCCATGCCAGTCGTAAAGGGCGACTAATGGGTAGGAGTCGAGAGGTGAAGAGTGTATGTGTGTGTGTGTGCGTGTGTGCGTGTGTGTGTGAGTACGTGTGTGTGTATGTGTGTGTGTGTATCCCTTCGGCTCGCAGAGATAAGAATACGTCTGTGGCAAGAAGGCCATGCTTGCTGTAAGGAGCGACTAATTGGTAGGAGTCAAGAGGTGAAGCGTGTATGTGTGTGTGTGTGTGTGTGTGTGTGCAAGTGTGTGTGTGTGTGTCCGTTCGGCTCGCAGAGATAGGAATACGTCTGTGGCAAGAAGGCCATGCTTGCTGTAAGGAGCGACTAATGGGTAGTAGTCGATAGGTGAAGCGTGTATGTGTGTGTGTGTATGTGTGCAAGTGTGTGTGTGTGTGTCCGTTCGGCTCGCTAAGATAGGTATACGTCCGTGGCAAGAAGGCCCTGCCTGTCTTAAGAGGCGACTAATGGATAGAAGTCGAGAGGTGGAGAGTGTGTGCGTGTGCGTGTGCGTGTGTGCGAGTATGCCTGTGTGCGTGTGTTTGTGTGTGCGTGTGTGTGTGTGTGTCCGTTCGGCTTGCAGAAATAAGAACACGGCCGTGGCAAGAAGGCCCTGCCTGTCGTAAGAGGCGTGTGCGTGTGTGTGCGTGTGTAAGTGTGTGTGTATGTGTGTGTGTCTGTTTGGCTTGCAAAAATAAGAATACGGCCGAGGCAAGAAGGCCCTGCCTCTTGTATGGGGCGACTAATAGGTAGGAGTCGAGAGGTGAATAGTGTATGTGTGTGTGCGTGTGTGGGTGTGTGTGTGTTTGTGCGTGTGTAAGTGTGTGTGTATGTATGTGTGTGTCCATTCGGCTCGCAGAGATTAGAATACGGACGAGGCAAGAAGGCCATGCCTGTCGTAAGAGGCGACTAATGGGTAGGAGTCGAGAGGTGAAGAGTGTATTTGTGTGTGTGTGTGAGTGTGTGTGCGTGTGTGCGTGCGTGTGTGTGTGAGTGTGTGTGTGTCCGTTCGGCTTGCAGAGATAAGCTTACGGCCAAGGCAAGAAGGCCCTGCCTGTCGTAAGTGGCGACTAATTGGTAGGAGTCGAGAGGTAAAGAGTGTATGTGTGTGTGTGTGCGTGTGTGCGTGTGTGTGTGCGTGTGTGAGTGTGTGTGTGTCCGGTCGGCTCGCAGAGATAAGAACACGTCCGTGCCAAGAAGGCCCTGCCTGTCGTAAGCGGTGACTAATGGGTAGAAGTCGAGAGGTGAAGAGTGTATGTGTGTGTGTGCGTGTGTGCGTGTGTGTGCTTGTGTGAGTGTGTGTGTGTATTTGTGTGTGTGAGTGTGTGTGTGTCCAGTAGGCTCGCAGAGATAAGAACACGGCCGTGGCAAGAAGGCCCTGCCTGTCGTAAGAGGCGACTAATGGGTAGGAGTCGAGTGGTGAAGAGTGTATATGTGTGTGTGTGCGTGTGTGCGTGTGTGTGCGTGTGTGATTGTGTGTGTATGTTTGTGTGTCCGGTCGGCTCGCAGAGATAAGGCCACGGCCGTGGCAAGAAGGCCCTGCCTGTCGTAAGAGGCGACTAATGGGTAGGAGTCGAGAGGTGAAGAGTGTATGTGTGTGTGTGTGTGCGTGTGTGCGTGTGTGTGCGTGTGTGAGTGTGTGTGTGTATTTGTGTGTGTGAGTGTGTGTGTGTCCAGTAGGCTCGCAGAGATAAGAACACGGCCGTGGCAAGAAGGCCCTGCCTGTCGTAAGAGGCGACTAATGGGTAGGAGTCGAGTGGTAAAGAGTGTACATGTGTGTGTGTGCGTGTGTGCGTGCGTGTGCGGGTGTGAGTGTGTCTGTATGTGTGTGTGTCCGTCTGGCTTGCAGAGGTAAGAATACGGCCGTGGCAAGAAGTCATTGCCCATCGTAAGAGGCGAATAATAGGTAGGAGTCGAGAGGTGAAGAATGTATGTGTGTGTGCCTGTGGGCGTGTTTGTGTGTGTCCGGTCGGCTCGCTGAAATGAGAACACGGCCGTGGCAAGAAGGCCCTGCCTGTCGTAAGAGGCGACTAATGGGTAGGAGTCGAGTGGTAAAGAGTGTACATGTGTGTGTGTGCGTGTGTGCGTGCGTGTGCGTGTGTGAGTGTGTGTGTATGTGTGTGTGTCCGTCTGGCTTGCAGAGGTAAGAATACGGCCGTGGCAAGAAGTCATTGCCCATCGTAAGAGGCGACTAATAGGTAGGAGTCGAGAGGTGAAGAATGTATGTGTGTGTGCCTGTGGGCGTGTTTGTGTGTGTCCGGTCGGCTCGCAGAGATAAGAACATGGCCGTGGCAGGAAGGCCCTGCCTGTCGTAAGAGGCGACTAATGGGTAGGGGTCGAGAGGTGAAGAGTGTATGTGTGTGTGTGCGTGTGTGCGTGTGTGTGCGTGTGTGAGTGTGTGTGTATGTGTGTGTGTCCGTCTGGCTTGCAGAGGTAAGAATACGGCCAAGGCAAGAAGACCCTGCCAGTTGTAAGGGGCGACTAATAGGTAGGAGTCGAGAGGTGAAGAGTGTATGTGTGTGTGCGTGTGTGCGTGTGTGTGTGCGTGTGTGAGTATGTGTGTGTGTCCGTTCGGCTTGCAGAGATAAGAACACGGCCGTGGCAAGAAGTCCCTGCCTATCGTAAGAGGTGACTAATAGGTAGGAGTCGAGAGGTGAAGAATGTATGTGTGTGTGCGTGTGGGCGTGTTTGTGTGTGTGAGTGTATGTGTGTGTGCGTGTGTGCGTGCGTGTGTGTGTGTTTGTGAGTGTGTGTGTATGTATGTGTGTGTGTCCCTTCGGCTCGCAGAGATAAGAAAACAGCCGTGGCAAGAAAGCGATGCAAATCGTACGGGGCGACTAATGGATAGGAGTCGAGAGGCGAAGAGTGGGCGACTAATATGTAGGAGTCGAGAGGTGAAAAGTGTATGTGTGTGTGCGTGTGTGCGTGTGTGTGTGCGTGTGTGAGTATGTGTGTGTGTTAGTTCGGCTTGCAGAGATAAAAACACGACCGAGGCAAGAAGGCCCTGCCTATCGTAAGAGGCGACTAATAGGTAGGAGTCGAGAGGTGAAGAATGTATGTGTGTGTGCGTGTGGGCGTGTTTGTGTGTGTGTGAGTGTATGTGTGTGTGCGTGTGTGCGTGCGTGTGTGTGTGTGTTTGTGAGTGTGTGTGTATGTATGTGTGTGTGTCCCTTCGGCTCGCAGAGATAAGAAAACAGCCGTGGCAAGAAAGCGATGCAAATCGTACGGGGCGACTAATGGATAGGAGTCGAGAGGCGAAGAGTGGGCGACTAATAAGTAGGAGTCGAGAGGTGAAAAGTGTATGTGTGTGTGCGTGTGTGCGTGTGTGTGTGCGTGTGTGAGTATGTGTGTGTGTCCGTTCGGCTTGCATTTATAAGAACACGGCCAAGGCAAGAAGGCCCTGCCTATCGTAAGAGGCGACTAATAGGTAGGAGTCGAGAGGTGAAGAATGTATGTGTGTGTGCGTGTGGGCGTGTTTGTGTGTGTGTGAGTGTATGTGTGTGTGCGTGTGTGCGTGCGTGTGTGTGTGTGTGTGTATTTGTGAGTGTGTGTGTATGTATGTGTGTGTGCCCCTTCGGCTCGCAGAGATAAGAAAACAGCCGTGGCAAGAAGGCGATGCAAATCGTACGGGGCGACTAATGGGTAGGAGTCGAGATGTGAAGAGAGGGCGACTACTAAGTAGGAGTCGAGAGGTGAAGAGAGTATGTGTGTGGGTGCGTGTGTGCGTGTGTGTGTGCGTGTGTGTGTATGTGTGTGTGTCCGTTCGGCTCGCAGAGATAAGAACACGGCCGTGGCAAGAAGTCCCTGCCTGTCGTAAGAGGCGACTAATGAATAGGAGTCGAGAGGTGAAGAGTGTATGTGTCTTTGTGTGTGTGCGTGTGTTTGTGCGTGTGTGAGTATATGTGTGTGTATGTGTGTGTGTGTGTCCGTTTGGCTTGCAGAGATAAGAATACGGCCGAGGCAAGAACGCCCTGCCTGTCTTAAGAGGCGACTAATGGATATTAGTCGAGAGGTGGAGAGTGTGTGCGTGTGCGTGTACGTGTGCGTGAGTGCGTGTGTGCCTGTGTGCGTGTGTTTGTGTGTGCGTGTGTGTGTGTGTCCGTTCGGCTTGCAGAGACAAGAACACGGCCGTGGCAAGAAGTCCCTGCCTGTCGTAAGAGGCGACTAATGGGTAGGAGTCGAGAGGTGAAGAGAGTACGTGAGTGTGTGCGTGTGTGGGTGTGTGTGTGTTTGTGCGTGTGTAAGTGTGTGTGTGTATGTTTGTGTGTGTCCATTCGGCTCGCAGAGATTAGAATACGGCCGAGGCAACAAGGCAATGCCTCTCGTAAGAGGCGACTAATGGGTAGGAGTCGAGAGGTGAAGAATGTATTTGTGTGTGTGTGTGCGTGTGTGTGCGTGTGTGCGTGCGTGTGTGTGTGTGTGTGTATATGTCCGTTCGGCTTGCAGAGATAAGAATACGGCCGAGGCAAGAATGCCCTGCCTGTCGTAAGTGGCGACTAATTGGTAGGAGTCGAGAGGTGAAAAGTGTTTTTGTGTGTGTGCGTGTGTGTGCGTGTGTGCGTGCTTGTGTGTGTGAGTGTGTATGTGTCCGTTCGGCTTGCAGAGATAAAAATACGGTTGAGGCAAGAAGGCCCTGCCTGCCGTAAGTGGCGACTAATTGGTAGGAGTCGAGAGGTGAAGAGTGTATGTGTGTGTGTGTGTGTGCGTGTGTGGGTGTGTGTGTGTTTGTGCGTGTGTAAGTGTGTGTGTGTGTGTATGTATGCGTGTCCATTCGGCTTGCAGAGATTAGAATACGGCCGAGGCAAGAAGGCCATGCCTGTCGTAAGAGGCAACTAATGGGTAGGAGTCGAGAGGTGAAGAGTGTATGTGTGTGTGTGCGTGTGTGCGTGTGTGTGTGCGTGTGTGAGTGTGTGTGTCCGGTCGGCTCGCAGTGATAAGGACACGTCCGTGCCAAGGAGGCCCTGCCTGTCGTAAGCGGCGACTAATGCGTAGGAGTCGAGAGGTGAAGAGTGTATGTGTGTAAGTGCGTGTGTGCGTGTGTGTGCGTGTGTGAGTGTGTGTGTGTGTCCAGTCGGCTCTCAGAGATAAGAACACGGCCGTGGCAAGAAGGCCCTGCCTTTCGTAAGAGGCGACTAATGGGTAGGAGTCGAGAGGTGAAGAGTGTATGTGTGTGTGAGTGTGCGTGTGTGTGCGTGTGTGAGTGTGTGTGTGTATTTGTGTGTGTGAGTGTGTGTGTGTCAAGTCGGCTCCCAGAGATAAGAACACGGCCGTGGCAAGAAGGCCCTGCCTGTCGTAAGAGGCGACTTATGGGTAGGAGTCGAGAGGTGAAGAGTGTATGTGTGTGTGAGTGTGCGTGTGTGCGTGTGTGTGCATGTGTGAGTGTGTGTGTGTATTTGTGTGTGTGAGTGTGTGTGTCCAGTCGGCTCGCAGAGATACGAACACGGCCGTGGCAAGAAGGCCCTGCCTGTCGTAAGAGGCGACTAATGGGTAGGAGTCGAGTGGTGAAGAGTGTATATGTGTGTGCGTATGTGCGCGTGTGTGCGTGTGAGAGTGTGTGTGTATGTGTGTGTGTGTCAGTTCGGCTTGCAGAGATAAGAGCACGACCGAGGCAAGAAGGCCCTGCCTATCGTAAGAGGCGACTAATAGGTAGGAGTCAAGAGGTGAAGAGTGTATGTGTGTGTGTGCGTGTGTGCGTGTGTGTGTGTGTATGTGTGTGTGTATCCCTTCGGCTCGCAGAGATAAGAATACGTCCGTGGCAATAAGGCCATGCTTGCTGTAAGGAACGACTAATGGGTAGGAGTCGAGAGGTGAAGCGTGTATGTGTGTATGTGTGCAAGTGTGTGTGTGTGTGTCCGTTCGGTTCGCAGAGATAGGTATACGTCCGTGGCAAGAAGGTCCTGCCTGTCTTAAGAGGCGACTAATGGATAGGAGTCGAGAGGTGGAGAGTGTGTGCGTGTGCGTGTGCGTGTGGGTGCGTGTGTAAGTATGTGTGTGTGTCCGTTCGGCTTGCAGAGATAAGAACACTTCCAAGGCAAGAAGGCCCTGCCTGTCGTAAGAGGCGACTAATAGGTAGGAGTCGAGAGGTGAAGAATGTATGTGTGTGTGCGTGTGTACGTGTTTGTGTGTGTGTGAGTGTATGTGTGTGTGCGTGTGTGCGTGCGTGTGTCCGTGTGTAAGTATGTGTGTCCGTGTCCGTTTGTCTTGCAGAAATAAGAACACGGCCGAGGCAAGAAGGCCCTGCCTGTCGTGAGAGGCGACTAATATGTAGGATTAGAGAGGTGAAGAATGTATGTGTGTGTGCGTGTGTGTGTGTGAGTGTGTGTGTGTATGTGTGTGTGTGTGTCCCTTCGCTCGCAGAGATAAGAAAAAAGCGGTGGCAAGAAGGCCATGCCTGTCGTAAGAGGCGACTAATGGATAGGAGTCGAGAGGTGGAGAGTGTGTGCGTGTGCGTGTGCGTGTGCGTGTGTGTGTGTGTGCGTGTGTGTGTGTGTGTCCGTTTGGCTTGCAGAGATAAAAACACGGCCGTGGCAAGAAGTCCCTGCCTGTCGTAAGAGGAGAATAATGGGTAGGAGTCGAGAGGTGAAGAGTGTATGTGTGTGTGCGTGTGTGCGTGCGTGTGTGAGTGTGTGTGTGTATGTATGTGTGTCAGTGTGTGTGTGTGTCCGGTCGGCTCGCAGAGATGAGAACACGGCCGTGGCAAGAAGGCACTGCCTGTCGTTAAGAGGCAACTAATGGGTAGGAGTCGAGAGGTGAAGAGTGTATGTGTGTGTGTGTGCGTGTGTGCGTGTGTGTGCGTGTGTGTGTGTGTATATGTTTGTGTCTGTTTGGCTTGCAGAGATAAGGATACGGCCGAGGCAAGAAGGCCCTGCCTCTTGTAAGGGGCGACTAATAAGTAGGAGTCGAGAGGTGAAGAGTGTATGTGTGTATGCGTGTGTGCGTGTGTGCGTGTGTGAGTATGTGTGTTTGTTAGTTCGGCTTGCAGAGATAAGAGCACAACCGAGGCAAGAAGGCCCTGCCTATCGTAAGAGGCGACTAATAGGTAGGAGTCGAGAGGTGAAGAGTGTATGTGTGTGTGTGCGTGTGAGCGTGCGTGTGTGTGTGAGTGTGTGCGTCCGTTCGGCTTGCAGAGATAAGAATACGGCCAAGGCAAGAAGGCCCTGCCTGTCGTAAGTGGCGACTAATGGGTAGGTGTCGAGAGGTGAAGAGTTTATTTGTGTGTGTGTGTGCGTGTGTGTGCGTGTGTGCGTGCGTGTGTGTGTGAGTGTGTGTGTGTCCGTTCGGCTTGCAGAGATAAGAATACGGCCGCGGCAAGAAAGCCCTGCCTGTCGTAGGTGGCGACTAATTGGTAGGAGTCAAAAGGTGAAGAGTGTATGTGTGTGTGCGTGTGTGCGTGTGTGTGCGTGTGTAAGTGTGAGTGTATGTGTGTGTGTCTGTTTGGCTTGCAGAGATAAGAATACGGCCGAGGCAAGAAGGCCCTGCCTGTCGTGAGAAGCGACTAATAGGTAGGTTTAGAGAGGTGAAGAATGTATGTGTGTGCGTATGTGCGTGTTTGTGTGTGTGTGAGTGTATGTGTGTGTGCGTGTGTGTGTGCGTGTGTGCATGTGTGTGTGAATGTGTGTGTGTATGTGTGTGTGTGTGTGTGTCCCTTCGCTCGCAGAGATAAGAAAAAAGCGGTGGCAAGAAGGCCATGCCTGTCGTAAGAGGCGACTAATGGATAGGAGTCGAGAGGTGGAGAGTGTGTGCGTGTGCGGTGCGTGTGCGTGTGTGTGTGTGTGCGTGTGTGTGTGTCCGTTTGGCTTGCAGAGATAAGAACACGGCTGTGGCAAGAAGTCCCTGCCTGTCGTAAGAGGAGAATAATGGGTAGGAGTCGAGAGGTGAAGAGTGTATGTATGTGTGTGCGTGTGTGCGTGCGTGTGTGAGTGTGTGTGTATGTGTGTGTGTCAGTGTGTGTGTGTGTGTCCGGTCGGCTCGCAGAGATGAGAACACGGCCGTGGCAAGAAGGCACTGCCTGTCGTTAAGAGGCGACTAATGGGTAGGAGTCGAGAGGTGAAGAGTGTATGTGTGTGTGCGTGTGTGCGTGCGTGTGTGCGTGTGTAAGTATGTGTGTGTGTGTCCGTTCGTCTTGCAGAAATAAGAACACGGCCGAGGCAAGAAGGCCCTGCCTGTCGTGAGAGGCGACTAATAGGTAGGATTAGAGAGGTGAAGAATGTATGTGTGTGTGCGTGTGTGCGTGCGTATGTGCGTGTGTGTGTGTGTGTATGTGTGTGTGTGTCCCTTCGCTCGCAGAGATAAGAAAAAAGCGGTGGCAAGAAGGCCATGCCTGTCGTAAGAGGCGACTAATGGATAGGAGTCGAGAGGTGGAGAGTGTGTGCGTGTGTGTGCTTGTGTGCGTGTGTGTGCGTGTGTAAGTGTGTGTGTGTATGTGTGTGTGTCTGTTTGGCTTGCAGAGATAAGAATACGGCCGAGGCAAGAAGGCCCTGCCTGTCCTGAGAGGCGACTAATAGGTAGGATTAGAGAGGTGAAGAATGTATGTGTGTGCGTATGTGCGTGTTTGTGTGTGTGTGAGTGTATGTGTGTGTGCGTGTGTGCGTGCGTGTGTGCATGTGTGTGAGTGTGTGTGTGTATGTGTGTGTGTGTGTCCCTTCGCTCGCAGAAATAAGAAAAAAGCGGTGGCAAGAAGGCCATGCCTGTCGTAAGAGGCGACTAATGGATAGGAGTCGAGAGGTGGAGAGTGTGTGCGTGTGCGGGTGCGTGTGCGTGTGTGTGTGTGAGTGTGTGTGTGTCCGTTTGGCTTGCAGAGATAAGAACACGGCCGTGGCAAGAAGTCCCTGCCTGTCGTAAGAGGAGAATAATGGGTAGGAGTCGAAAGGTGAAGAGTGTATGTATGTGTGTGCGTGTGTGCGTGCGTGTGTGAGTGTGTGTGTGTATGTGTGTGTGTCAGTGTGTGTGTGTGTCCGGTCGGCTCGCAGAGATGAGAACACGGCCGTGGCAAGAAGGCACTGCCTGTCGTTAAGAGGCGACTAATGGGTAGGAGTCGAGAGGTGAAGAGTGTATGAGTGTGTGTGCGTGTGTGCGTGTGTGTGCGTGTGTGTGTGTATGTGTGTGTGTGTCTGTTTGGCTTGCAGAGATAAGAATACGGCCGAGGCAAGAAGGTCCTGCCTCTTGTAAGGGGCGACTAATAAGTAGGAGTCGAGAGGTGAAGAGTGTATGTGTGTATGCGTGTGTGCGTGTGTGAGTATGTGTGTGTGTTAGTTCGGCTTGCAGAGATAAGAGCACAACCGAGGCAAGAAGGCCCTGCCTATCGTAAGAGGCGACTAATAGGTAGGAGTCGAGAGGTGAAGAGTGTATGTGTGTGTGTGTGCGTGTGTGCGTGTGTGTGCGTGTGAGCGTGCGTGTGTGTGTGAGTGTGTGTGTGTCCGTTCGGCTTGCAGAGATAAGAATACGGCCGAGGCAAGAAGGCCCTGCCTGTCGTAAGTGGCGACTAATTGGTAGGAGTCGAGAGGTGAAGAGTGCATGTGTGTGTGTGCGTGTGTGCGTGTGTGTGCGTGTGTGCGTGCGTCTGTGTGTGAGTGTGTGTGTGTCCGTTCGGCTTGCAGAGATAAGAATACGGCCGAGGCAAGAAGGCCCTGCCTGTCGTAAGTGGCGACTAATGGGTAGGAGTCGAGAGGTGAAGAGTGAATTTGTGTGTGTGTGTGTGTGTGCGTGTGTGTGCGTGTGTGCGTGTGTGTGTGTGAGTGTGTGTGTGTCCGTTCGGCTTGCAGAGATAAGAATACGACCGAGGCAAGAAGGCCCTGCCTGTCGTAAGTGGCTACTAATTGGTAGGAGTCGAGAGGTGAAGAGTGTATGTGTGTGTGTGCGTGTGTGCGTGTGTGTGCGTGTGTAAGTGTGTGTGTATGTGTGTGTGTCTGTTTGGCTTGCAGAGATAAGAATACGGCCGAGGCAAGAAGGCCCTCTCTCTTGTAAGGGGCGACTAATAGGTAGGAGTCGAAAGGTGAATAGTGTATGTGTGTGTGTGTGCGTGTGTGAGTGTGTGTGTGTTTGTGCGTGTGTAAGTGTGTGTGTATGTATGTGTGTGTCCATTCGGCTCGCAGAGATTAGAATACGGCCGAGGCAAGAAGGCCATGCCTGTCGTAAGAGGCAACTAATGGGTAGGAGTCGAGAGGTGAAAAGTGTTTTTGTGTGTGTGCGTGTGTGTGCGTGTGTGCGTGCTTGTGTGTGTGAGTGTGTATGTGTCTGTTCGGCTTGCAGAGATAAGAATACGGCCGAGGCAAGAAGGCCTTGCCTGTCGTAAGAGGCGACTAATGGGTAGGAGTCGAGAGGTGAAGAGTGTATGTGTGTGTGCGTGTGTGCGTGTATGTGTGTTTGTGCGTGTGTGAGTGTGTGTGTAGGAGTGTGTGTGTCCGTTCGGCTTGCAGAGATATGAATACGGCCGGGGCAAGAAGGCCCTGCCTCTCGTAAGAGGCGACTAAAAGGTAGGGGTCGAGAGGTGAAGAGTGTATGTGTGTGTGTGTGTGTGTGTGAGTGTGTGTGTTTGTCCGCTCGGCTCGCAGAGATAAGATTACGGCCGTGGCAAGAAGGCCCTACCTGTCTTAAGAGGCGGCTAATGGATAGGAGTCGAGAGGTGGAGAGTGTGTGCGTGTGCGTGTGCGTGGGTGCGTGTGTGTGCGTGTGTGCGTGTGTGTGTGTGTTTGTGTGTGCGTGTGTCTGTGTCCGTTCGGCTTGCAGAGATAAGAACACGGCCGTGGCAAGAAGTCCCTGCCTGTCGTAAGAGGAGAATAATGGGTAGAAGTCGAGAGGTGAATAGTGTATGTGTGCTTGCGTGTGTGTGTTTGTGTGTGAGTGTGTGTGCGTGTCCTTTCGGCTCGCAGAGATAAGAATGCGTTCGTTGCAAGAAGGCTCTGCCTGTCTTAAGAGGCGACTAATGGATAGGACTCGAGAGGTGGAGAGTGTGTGCGTGTGCGTGTGCGTTTGCGTGTGTGCGTTTGTGCCTGTGTGCGTGTGTTTGTGTGTGCGTGTGTGTGTGTGTCCGGTCGGCTCGCTGAAATGAGAACACGGCCGTGGCAAGAAGGCACTGCCTGTCGTAAGAGGCGACTAATGGGTAGGAGTCGAGAGGTGAAGAGTGTATGTGTGTGTGTGCGTGTGTGCGTGTGTGTGCGTGTGTGAGTGTGTGTGTATGTGTGTGTGTCCGTCTGGCTTGCAGAGGTAAGAATACGGCCAAGGCAAGAAGACCCTGCCTGTCGTAAGTGGCGACTAATAGGTAGGAGTCGAGAGGTGAAGAGTGTATGTGTGTGTGCGTGTGTGCGTGTGTGTGTGCGTGTGTGAGTATGTGTGTGTGTCCGTTTGGCTTGCAGAGATAAGAACACGGCCGTGGCAAGAAGTCCCTGCCTATCGTAAGAGGCGACTAATAGGTAGGAGTCGAGAGGTGAAGAATGTATGTGTGTGTGCGTGTGGGCGTGTTTGTGTGTGTGTGAGTGTATGTGGGTGTGCGTGTGTGCGTGCGTGTGTGTATGTTTGTGAGTGTGTGTGTATGTATGTGTGTGTGTCCCTTCGGCTCGCAGAGATAATAAAACAGCCGTGGCAAGAAAGCGATGCAAATCGTACGGGGCGACTAATGGATAGGAGTCGAGAGGCGAAGAGTGGGCGACTAATATGTAGGAGTCGAGAGGTGAAAAGTGTATGTGTGTGTGCGTGTGTGCGTGTGTGTGTGCGTGTGTGAGTATGTGTGTGTGTTAGTTCGGCTTGCAGAGATAAAAACACGACCGAGGCAAGAAGGCCCTGCCTATCGTAAGAGGCGACTAATAGGTAGGAGTCGAGAGGTGAAGAATGTATGTGTGTGTGCGTGTGGGCGTGTTTGTGTGTGTGTGTGTTTGTGAGTGGGTGTGTATGTATGTGTGTGTGTCCCTTCGGCTCGCAGAGATAAGAAAACAGCCGTGGCAAGAAAGCGATGCAAATCGTACGGGGCGACTAATCGATAGGAGTCGAGAGGCGAAGAGTGGGCGACTAATAAGTAGGAGTCGAGAGGTGAAAAGTGTATGTGTGTGTGCGTGTGTGCGTGTGTGTGTGCGTGTGTGAGTATGTGTGTGTGTCCGTTCGGCTTGCAGTGATAAGAACACGGCCAAGGCAAGAAGGCCCTGCCTATCGTAGGAGGCGACTAATAGGTAGGAGTCGAGAGGTGAAGAATGTATGTGTGTGTGCGTGTGGGCGTGTTTGTGTGTGTGTGAGTGTATGTGTGTGTGCGTGTGTGCGTGCGTGTGTGTGTGTGTGTTTGTGAGTGTGTGTGTATGTATGTGTGTGTGTCCCTTCGGCTCGCAGAGATAAGAAAACAGCCGTGGCAAGAAGGCGATGCAAATCGTACGGGGCGACTAATGGGTAGGAGTCGAGATGTGAAGAGTGGGCGACTAATAAGTAGGAGTCGAGAGGTGAAGAGAGTATGTGTGTGGGTGCGTGTGTGCGTGTGTGTGTGCGTGTGTGTGTATGTGTGTGTGTCCGTTCGGCTCGCAGAGATAAGAACACGGCCGTGGTATGAAGTCCCTGCCTGTCGTAAGAGGGGACTAATGAATAGGAGTCGAGAGGTGAAGAGTGTATGTGTCTTTGTGTGTGTGCGTGTGTTTGTACGTGTGTGAGTATGTGTGTGTGTATGTGTGTGTGTGTGTCCGTTTGGCTTGCAGAGATAAGAATACGGCCGAGGCAAGAACGCCCTGCCTGTCTTAAGAGGTGACTAATGGATATTAGTCGAGAGGTGGAGAGTGTGTGCGTGTGCGTGTACGTGTGCGTGTGTGCGTGTGTGCCTGTGTGCGTGTGTTTGTGTGTGCGTGTGTGTGTGTGTGTCCGTTCGGCTTGCAGAGATAAGAACACGGCCGTGACAAGAAGTCCCTGCCTGTCGTAAGAGGCGACTAATGGGTAGGAGTCGAGAGGTGAAGAGAGTACGTGAGTGTGTGCGTGTGTGGGTGTGTGTGTGTTTGTGCGTGGGTAAGTGTGTGTGTGTATGTTTGTGTGTGTCCATTCGGCTCGCAGAGATTAGAATACGGCCGAGGCAACAAGGCAATGCCTGTCGTAAGAGGCGACTAATGGGTAGGAGTCGAGAGGTGAAGAATGTATTTGTGTGTGTGTGTGTGCGTGTGTGAGTATGTGTGTGTGTTAGTTCGGCTTGCAGAGATAAGAGCACAACCGAGGCAAGAAGGCCCTGCCTATCGTAAGAGGCGACTAATAGGTAGGAGTCGAGAGGTGAAGAGTGTATGTGTGTGTGTGTGCGTGTGTGCGTGTGTGTGCGTGTGAGCGTGCGTGTGTGTGTGAGTGTGTGTGTGTCCGTTCGGCTTGCAGAGATAAGAATACGGCCGAGGCAAGAAGGCCCTGCCTGTCGTAAGTGGCGACTAATTGGTAGGAGTCGAGAGGTGAAGAGTGCATGTGTGTGTGTGCGTGTGTGCGTGTGTGTGCGTGTGTGCGTGCGTCTGTGTGTGAGTGTGTGTGTGTCCGTTCGGCTTGCAGAGATAAGAATACGGCCGAGGCAAGAAGGCCCTGCCTGTCGTAAGTGGCGACTAATGGGTAGGAGTCGAGAGGTGAAGAGTGAATTTGTGTGTGTGTGTGTGTGTGCGTGTGTGTGCGTGTGTGCGTGTGTGTGTGTGAGTGTGTGTGTGTCCGTTCGGCTTGCAGAGATAAGAATACGACCGAGGCAAGAAGGCCCTGCCTGTCGTAAGTGGCTACTAATTGGTAGGAGTCGAGAGGTGAAGAGTGTATGTGTGTGTGTGCGTGTGTGCGTGTGTGTGCGTGTGTAAGTGTGTGTGTATGTGTGTGTGTCTGTTTGGCTTGCAGAGATAAGAATACGGCCGAGGCAAGAAGGCCCTCTCTCTTGTAAGGGGCGACTAATAGGTAGGAGTCGAAAGGTGAATAGTGTATGTGTGTGTGTGTGCGTGTGTGAGTGTGTGTGTGTTTGTGCGTGTGTAAGTGTGTGTGTATGTATGTGTGTGTCCATTCGGCTCGCAGAGATTAGAATACGGCCGAGGCAAGAAGGCCATGCCTGTCGTAAGAGGCAACTAATGGGTAGGAGTCGAGAGGTGAAAAGTGTTTTTGTGTGTGTGCGTGTGTGTGCGTGTGTGCGTGCTTGTGTGTGTGAGTGTGTATGTGTCTGTTCGGCTTGCAGAGATAAGAATACGGCCGAGGCAAGAAGGCCTTGCCTGTCGTAAGAGGCGACTAATGGGTAGGAGTCGAGAGGTGAAGAGTGTATGTGTGTGTGCGTGTGTGCGTGTATGTGTGTTTGTGCGTGTGTGAGTGTGTGTGTAGGAGTGTGTGTGTCCGTTCGGCTTGCAGAGATATGAATACGGCCGGGGCAAGAAGGCCCTGCCTCTCGTAAGAGGCGACTAAAAGGTAGGGGTCGAGAGGTGAAGAGTGTATGTGTGTGTGTGTGTGTGTGTGAGTGTGTGTGTTTGTCCGCTCGGCTCGCAGAGATAAGATTACGGCCGTGGCAAGAAGGCCCTACCTGTCTTAAGAGGCGGCTAATGGATAGGAGTCGAGAGGTGGAGAGTGTGTGCGTGTGCGTGTGCGTGGGTGCGTGTGTGTGCGTGTGTGCGTGTGTGTGTGTGTTTGTGTGTGCGTGTGTCTGTGTCCGTTCGGCTTGCAGAGATAAGAACACGGCCGTGGCAAGAAGTCCCTGCCTGTCGTAAGAGGAGAATAATGGGTAGAAGTCGAGAGGTGAATAGTGTATGTGTGCTTGCGTGTGTGTGTTTGTGTGTGAGTGTGTGTGCGTGTCCTTTCGGCTCGCAGAGATAAGAATGCGTTCGTTGCAAGAAGGCTCTGCCTGTCTTAAGAGGCGACTAATGGATAGGACTCGAGAGGTGGAGAGTGTGTGCGTGTGCGTGTGCGTTTGCGTGTGTGCGTTTGTGCCTGTGTGCGTGTGTTTGTGTGTGCGTGTGTGTGTGTGTCCGGTCGGCTCGCTGAAATGAGAACACGGCCGTGGCAAGAAGGCACTGCCTGTCGTAAGAGGCGACTAATGGGTAGGAGTCGAGAGGTGAAGAGTGTATGTGTGTGTGTGCGTGTGTGCGTGTGTGTGCGTGTGTGAGTGTGTGTGTATGTGTGTGTGTCCGTCTGGCTTGCAGAGGTAAGAATACGGCCAAGGCAAGAAGACCCTGCCTGTCGTAAGTGGCGACTAATAGGTAGGAGTCGAGAGGTGAAGAGTGTATGTGTGTGTGCGTGTGTGCGTGTGTGTGTGCGTGTGTGAGTATGTGTGTGTGTCCGTTTGGCTTGCAGAGATAAGAACACGGCCGTGGCAAGAAGTCCCTGCCTATCGTAAGAGGCGACTAATAGGTAGGAGTCGAGAGGTGAAGAATGTATGTGTGTGTGCGTGTGGGCGTGTTTGTGTGTGTGTGAGTGTATGTGGGTGTGCGTGTGTGCGTGCGTGTGTGTATGTTTGTGAGTGTGTGTGTATGTATGTGTGTGTGTCCCTTCGGCTCGCAGAGATAATAAAACAGCCGTGGCAAGAAAGCGATGCAAATCGTACGGGGCGACTAATGGATAGGAGTCGAGAGGCGAAGAGTGGGCGACTAATATGTAGGAGTCGAGAGGTGAAAAGTGTATGTGTGTGTGCGTGTGTGCGTGTGTGTGTGCGTGTGTGAGTATGTGTGTGTGTTAGTTCGGCTTGCAGAGATAAAAACACGACCGAGGCAAGAAGGCCCTGCCTATCGTAAGAGGCGACTAATAGGTAGGAGTCGAGAGGTGAAGAATGTATGTGTGTGTGCGTGTGGGCGTGTTTGTGTGTGTGTGTGTTTGTGAGTGGGTGTGTATGTATGTGTGTGTGTCCCTTCGGCTCGCAGAGATAAGAAAACAGCCGTGGCAAGAAAGCGATGCAAATCGTACGGGGCGACTAATCGATAGGAGTCGAGAGGCGAAGAGTGGGCGACTAATAAGTAGGAGTCGAGAGGTGAAAAGTGTATGTGTGTGTGCGTGTGTGCGTGTGTGTGTGCGTGTGTGAGTATGTGTGTGTGTCCGTTCGGCTTGCAGTGATAAGAACACGGCCAAGGCAAGAAGGCCCTGCCTATCGTAGGAGGCGACTAATAGGTAGGAGTCGAGAGGTGAAGAATGTATGTGTGTGTGCGTGTGGGCGTGTTTGTGTGTGTGTGAGTGTATGTGTGTGTGCGTGTGTGCGTGCGTGTGTGTGTGTGTGTTTGTGAGTGTGTGTGTATGTATGTGTGTGTGTCCCTTCGGCTCGCAGAGATAAGAAAACAGCCGTGGCAAGAAGGCGATGCAAATCGTACGGGGCGACTAATGGGTAGGAGTCGAGATGTGAAGAGTGGGCGACTAATAAGTAGGAGTCGAGAGGTGAAGAGAGTATGTGTGTGGGTGCGTGTGTGCGTGTGTGTGTGCGTGTGTGTGTATGTGTGTGTGTCCGTTCGGCTCGCAGAGATAAGAACACGGCCGTGGTATGAAGTCCCTGCCTGTCGTAAGAGGGGACTAATGAATAGGAGTCGAGAGGTGAAGAGTGTATGTGTCTTTGTGTGTGTGCGTGTGTTTGTACGTGTGTGAGTATGTGTGTGTGTATGTGTGTGTGTGTGTCCGTTTGGCTTGCAGAGATAAGAATACGGCCGAGGCAAGAACGCCCTGCCTGTCTTAAGAGGTGACTAATGGATATTAGTCGAGAGGTGGAGAGTGTGTGCGTGTGCGTGTACGTGTGCGTGTGTGCGTGTGTGCCTGTGTGCGTGTGTTTGTGTGTGCGTGTGTGTGTGTGTGTCCGTTCGGCTTGCAGAGATAAGAACACGGCCGTGACAAGAAGTCCCTGCCTGTCGTAAGAGGCGACTAATGGGTAGGAGTCGAGAGGTGAAGAGAGTACGTGAGTGTGTGCGTGTGTGGGTGTGTGTGTGTTTGTGCGTGGGTAAGTGTGTGTGTGTATGTTTGTGTGTGTCCATTCGGCTCGCAGAGATTAGAATACGGCCGAGGCAACAAGGCAATGCCTGTCGTAAGAGGCGACTAATGGGTAGGAGTCGAGAGGTGAAGAATGTATTTGTGTGTGTGTGTGTGCGTGTGTGTGCGTATGTGCGTGCGTGTGTGTGTGAGTGTGTATATGTCCGTTCGGCTTGCAGAGATAAGAATACGGCCGAGGCAAGAATGGCCTGCCTGTCGTAAGTGGCGACTAATTGGTAGGAGTCGAGAGGTGAAAAGTGTTTTTGTGTGTGTGCGTGTGTGTGCGTGTGTGCGTGCTTGTGTGTGTGAGTGTGTATGTGTCCGTTCGGCTTGCAGAGATAAGAATACGGCCGAGGCAAGAAGGCCCTGCCTGTCGTAAGTGGCGACTAATTGGTAGGAGTCGAGAGGTGAAGAGTGTATGTGTGTGTGTGTGTGTGCGTGTGTGGGTGTGTGTGTGTTTGTGCGTGTGTAAGTGTGTGTGTGTGTATGTATGCGTGTCCATTCGGCTCGCAGAGATTAAAATACGGCCGAGGCAAGAAGGCCATGCCTGTCGTAAGAGGCGACTAATGCGTAGGAGTCGAGTGGTGAAGAGTGTATGTGTGTAAGTGCGTGTGTGCGTGTGTGTGCGTGTGTGAGTGTGTGTGTGTGTCCAGTCGGCTCTCAGAGATAAGAACACGGCCGTGGCAAGAAGGCCCTGCCTTTCGTAAGAGGCGACTAATGGGTAGGAGTCGAGAGGTGAAGAGTGTATGTGTGTGTGAGTGTGCGTGTGTGTGCGTGTGTGAGTGTGTGTGTGTATTTGTGTGTGTGAGTGTGTGTGTGTCCAGTCGGCTCGCAGAGATAAGAACACGGCCGTGGCAAGAAGGCCCTGCCTGTCGTAAGAGGCGACTAATGGGTAGGAGTCGAGAGGTGAAGAGTGTATGTGTGTGTGAGTGTGCGTGTGTGCGTGTGTGTGCATGTGTGAGTGTGTGTGTGTATTTGTGTGTGTGAGTGTGTGTGTCCAGTCGGCTCGCAGAGATACGAACACGGCCGTGGCAAGAAGGCCCTGCCTGTCGTAAGTGGCGACTAATTGGTAGGAGTCGAGAGGTGAAGAGTGCATGTGTGTGTGTGCGTGTGTGCGTGTGTGTGCGTGTGTGCGTGCGTCTGTGTGTGAGTGTGTGTGTGTCCGTTCGGCTTGCAGAGATAAGAATACGGCCGAGGCAAGAAGGCCCTGCCTGTCGTAAGTTGCGACTAATGGGTAGGAGTCGAGAGGTGAAGAGTGAATTTGTGTGTGTGTGTGTGTGCGTGTGTGTGCGTGTGTGCGTGTGTGTGTGTGTGAGTGTGTGTGTGTCCGTTCGGCTTGCAGAGATAAGAATACGACCGAGGCAAGAAGGCCCTGCCTGTTGTAAGTGGCTACTAATTGGTAGGAGTCGAGAGGTGAAGAGTGTATGTGTGTGTGTGCTTGTGTGCGTGTGTGTGCGTGTGTAAGTGTGTGTGTATGTGTGTGTGTCTGTTTGGCTTGCAGAGATAAGAATACGGCCGAGGCAAGAAGGCCCTCTCTCTTGTAAGGGGCGACTAATAGGTAGGAGTCGAAAGGTGAATAGTGTATGTGTGTGTGTGTGTGCGTGTGTGAGTGTGTGTGTGTTTGTGCGTGTGTAAGTGTGTGTGTATGTATGTGTGTGTCCATTCGGCTCGCAGAGATTAGAATACGGCCGAGGCAAGAAGGCCATGCCTGTCGTAAGAGGCAACTAATGGGTAGGAGTCGAGAGGTGAAAAGTGTTTTTGTGTGTGTGCGTGTGTGTGCGTGTGTGCGTGCTTGTGTGTGTGAGTGTGTATGTGTCCGTTCGGCTTGCAGAGATAAGAATACGGCCGAGGCAAGAAGGCCTTGCCTGTCGTAAGAGGCGACTAATGGGTAGGAGTCGAGAGGTGAAGAGTGTATGTGTGTGTGCGTGTGTGCGTGTATGTGTGTTTGTGCGTGTGTGAGTGTGTGTGTATGAGTGTGTGTGTCCGTTCGGCTTGCAGAGATATGAATACGGCCGGGGCAAGAAGGCCCTGCCTCTCGTAAGAGGCGACTAAAAGGTAGGGGTCGAGAGGTGAAGAGTGTATGTGTGTGTGTGTGTGTGTGAGTGTGTGTGTTTGTCCGCTCGGCTCGCAGAGATAAGATTACGGCCGTGGCAAGAAGGACCTGTCTTAAGAGGCGGCTAATGGATAGGAGTCGAGAGGTGGAGAGTGTGTGCGTGTGCGTGTGCGTGGGTGCGTGTGTGTGCGTGTGTGCGTGTGTGTGTGTGTGTTTGTGTGTGCGTGTGTCTGTGTCCGTTCGGCTTGCAGAGATAAGAACACGGCCGTGGCAAGAAGTCCCTGCCTGTCGTAAGAGGAGAATAATGGGTAGAAGTCGAGAGGTGAATAGTGTATGTGTGCTTGCGTGTGTGTGTTTGTGTGTGAGTGTGTGTGCGTGTCCTTTCGGCTCGCAGAGATAAGAATGCGTTCGTTGCAAGAAGGCTCTGCCTGTCTTAAGAGGCGACTAATGGATAGGACTCGAGAGGTGGAGAGTGTGTGCGTGTGCGTGTGCGTTTGCGTGTGTGCGTTTGTGCCTGTGTGCGTGTGTTTGTGTGTGCGTGTGTGTGTGTGTCCGGTCGGCTCGCTGAAATGAGAACACGGCCGTGGCAAGAAGGCCCTGCCTGTCGTAAGAGGCGACTAATGGGTAGGAGTCGAGAGGTGAAGAGTGTATGTGTGTGTGTGCGTGTGTGCGTGTGTGTGCGTGTGTGAGTGTGTGTGTATGTGTGTGTGTCCGTCTGGCTTGCAGAGGTAAGAATACGGCCAAGGCAAGAAGACCCTGCCTGTCGTAAGTGGCGACTAATAGGTAGGAGTCGAGAGGTGAAGAGTGTATGTGTGTGTGCGTGTGTGCGTGTGTGTGTGCGTGTGTGAGTATGTGTGTGTGTCCGTTCGGCTTGCAGAGATAAGAACACGGCCGTGGCAAGAAGTCCCTGCCTATCGTAAGAGGCGACTAATAGGTAGGAGTCGAGAGGTGAAGAATGTATGTGTGTGTGCGTGTGGGCGTGTTTGTGTGTGTGTCAGTGTATGTGGGTGTGCGTGTGTGCGTGCGTGTGTGTGTGTTTGTGAGTGTGTGTGTATGTATGTGTGTGTGTCCCTTCGGCTCGCAGAGATAATAAAACAGCCGTGGCAAGAAAGCGATGCAAATCGTACGGGGCGACTAATGGATAGGAGTCGAGAGGCGAAGAGTGGGCGACTAATATGTAGGAGTCGAGAGGTGAAAAGTGTATGTGTGTGTGCGTGTGTGCGTGTGTGTGTGCGTGTGTGAGTATGTGTGTGTGTTAGTTCGGCTTGCAGAGATAAAAACACGACCGAGGCAAGAAGGCCCTGCCTATCGTAAGAGGCGACTAATAGGTAGGAGTCGAGAGGTGAAGAATGTATGTGTGTGTGCGTGTGGGCGTGTTTGTGTGTGTGTGTGTTTGTGAGTGGGTGTGTATGTATGTGTGTGTGTCCCTTCGGCTCGCAGAGATAAGAAAACAGCCGTGGCAAGAAAGCGATGCAAATCGTACGGGGCGACTAATCGATAGGAGTCGAGAGGCGAAGAGTGGGCGACTAATAAGTAGGAGTCGAGAGGTGAAAAGTGTATGTGTGTGTGCGTGTGTGCGTGTGTGTGTGCGTGTGTGAGTATGTGTGTGTGTCCGTTCGGCTTGCAGTGATAAGAACACGGCCAAGGCAAGAAGGCCCTGCCTCTCGTAAGAGGCGACTAAAAGGTAGGGGTCGAGAGGTGAAGAGTGTATGTGTGTGTGTGTGTGTGTGAGTGTGTGTGTTTGTCCGCTCGGCTCGCAGAGATAAGATTACGGCCGTGGCAAGAAGGACCTGTCTTAAGAGGCGGCTAATGGATAGGAGTCGAGAGGTGGAGAGTGTGTGCGTGTGCGTGTGCGTGGGTGCGTGTGTGTGCGTGTGTGCGTGTGTGTGTGTGTTTGTGTGTGCGTGTGTCTGTGTCCGTTCGGCTTGCAGAGATAAGAACACGGCCGTGGCAAGAAGTCCCTGCCTGTCGTAAGAGGAGAATAATGGGTAGAAGTCGAGAGGTGAATAGTGTATGTGTGCTTGCGTGTGTGTGTTTGTGTGTGAGTGTGTGTGCGTGTCCTTTCGGCTCGCAGAGATAAGAATGCGTTCGTTGCAAGAAGGCTCTGCCTGTCTTAAGAGGCGACTAATGGATAGGACTCGAGAGGTGGAGAGTGTGTGCGTGTGCGTGTGCGTTTGCGTGTGTGCGTTTGTGCCTGTGTGCGTGTGTTTGTGTGTGCGTGTGTGTGTGTGTCCGGTCGGCTCGCTGAAATGAGAACACGGCCGTGGCAAGAAGGCCCTGCCTGTCGTAAGAGGCGACTAATGGGTAGGAGTCGAGAGGTGAAGAGTGTATGTGTGTGTGTGCGTGTGTGCGTGTGTGTGCGTGTGTGAGTGTGTGTGTATGTGTGTGTGTCCGTCTGGCTTGCAGAGGTAAGAATACGGCCAAGGCAAGAAGACCCTGCCTGTCGTAAGTGGCGACTAATAGGTAGGAGTCGAGAGGTGAAGAGTGTATGTGTGTGTGCGTGTGTGCGTGTGTGTGTGCGTGTGTGAGTATGTGTGTGTGTCCGTTCGGCTTGCAGAGATAAGAACACGGCCGTGGCAAGAAGTCCCTGCCTATCGTAAGAGGCGACTAATAGGTAGGAGTCGAGAGGTGAAGAATGTATGTGTGTGTGCGTGTGGGCGTGTTTGTGTGTGTGTCAGTGTATGTGGGTGTGCGTGTGTGCGTGCGTGTGTGTGTGTTTGTGAGTGTGTGTGTATGTATGTGTGTGTGTCCCTTCGGCTCGCAGAGATAATAAAACAGCCGTGGCAAGAAAGCGATGCAAATCGTACGGGGCGACTAATGGATAGTAGTCGAGAGGCGAAGAGTGGGCGACTAATATGTAGGAGTCGAGAGGTGAAAAGTGTATGTGTGTGTGCGTGTGTGCGTGTGTGTGTGCGTGTGTGAGTATGTGTGTGTGTTAGTTCGGCTTGCAGAGATAAAAACACGACCGAGGCAAGAAGGCCCTGCCTATCGTAAGAGGCGACTAATAGGTAGGAGTCGAGAGGTGAAGAATGTATGTGTGTGTGCGTGTGGGCGTGTTTGTGTGTGTGTGTGTTTGTGAGTGGGTGTGTATGTATGTGTGTGTGTCCCTTCGGCTCGCAGAGATAAGAAAACAGCCGTGGCAAGAAAGCGATGCAAATCGTACGGGGCGACTAATCGATAGGAGTCGAGAGGCGAAGAGTGGGCGACTAATAAGTAGGAGTCGAGAGGTGAAAAGTGTATGTGTGTGTGCGTGTGTGCGTGTGTGTGTGCGTGTGTGAGTATGTGTGTGTGTCCGTTCGGCTTGCAGTGATAAGAACACGGCCAAGGCAAGAAGGCCCTGCCTATCGTAGGAGGCGACTAATAGGTAGGAGTCGAGAGGTGAAGAATGTATGTGTGTGTGCGTGTGGGCGTGTTTGTGTGTGTGTGAGTGTATGTGTGTGTGCGTGTGTGCGTGCGTGTGTGTGTGTGTGTTTGTGAGTGTGTGTGTATGTATGTGTGTGTGTCCCTTCGGCTCGCAGAGATAAGAAAACAGCCGTGGCAAGAAGGCGATGCAAATCGTACGGGGCGACTAATGGGTAGGAGTCGAGATGTGAAGAGTGGGCGACTAATAAGTAGGAGTCGAGAGGTGAAGAGAGTATGTGTGTGGGTGCGTGTGTGCGTGTGTGTGTGCGTGTGTGTGTATGTGTGTGTGTCCGTTCGGCTCGCAGAGATAAGAACACGGCCGTGGTATGAAGTCCCTGCCTGTCGTAAGAGGGGACTAATGAATAGGAGTCGAGAGGTGAAGAGTGTATGTGTCTTTGTGTGTGTGCGTGTGTTTGTGCGTGTGTGAGTATGTGTGTGTGTATGTGTGTGTGTGTCCGTTTGGCTTGCAGAGATAAGAATACGGCCGAGGCAAGAACGCCCTGCCTGTCTTAAGAGGTGACTAATGGATATTAGTCGAGAGGTGGAGAGTGTGTGCGTGTGCGTGTACGTGTGCGTGTGTGCGTGTGTGCCTGTGTGCGTGTGTTTGTGTGTGCGTGTGTGTGTGTGTGTCCGTTCGGCTTGCAGAGATAAGAACACGGCCGTGACAAGAAGTCCCTGCCTGTCGTAAGAGGCGACTAATGGGTAGGAGTCGAGAGGTGAAGAGAGTACGTGAGTGTGTGCGTGTGTGGGTGTGTGTGTGTTTGTGCGTGTGTAAGTGTGTGTGTGTATGTTTGTGTGTGTCCATTCGGCTCGCAGAGATTAGAATACGGCCGAGGCAACAAGGCAATGCCTGTCGTAAGAGGCGACTAATGGGTAGGAGTCGAGAGGTGAAGAATGTATTTGTGTGTGTGTGTGTGCGTGTGTGTGCGTATGTGCGTGCGTGTGTGTGTGAGTGTGTATATGTCCGTTCGGCTTGCAGAGATAAGAATACGGCCGAGGCAAGAATGCCCTGCCTGTCGTAAGTGGCGACTAATTGGTAGGAGTCGAGAGGTGAAAAGTGTTTTTGTGTGTGTGCGTGTGTGTGCGTGTGTGCGTGCTTGTGTGTGTGAGTGTGTATGTGTCCGTTCGGCTTGCAGAGATAAGAATACGGCCGAGGCAAGAAGGCCCTGCCTGTCGTAAGTGGCGACTAATTGGTAGGAGTCGAGAGGTGAAGAGTGTATGTGTGTGTGTGTGTGTGTGCGTGTGTGGGTGTGTGTGTGTTTGTGCGTGTGTAAGTGTGTGTGTGTGTATGTATGCGTGTCCATTCGGCTCGCAGAGATTAAAATACGGCCGAGGCAAGAAGGCCATGCCTGTCGTAAGAGGCGACTAATGCGTAGGAGTCGAGTGGTGAAGAGTGTATGTGTGTAAGTGCGTGTGTGCGTGTGTGTGCGTGTGTGAGTGTGTGTGTGTGTCCAGTCGGCTCTCAGAGATAAGAACACGGCCGTGGCAAGAAGGCCCTGCCTTTCGTAAGAGGCGACTAATGGGTAGGAGTCGAGAGGTGAAGAGTGTATGTGTGTGTGAGTGTGCGTGTGTGTGCGTGTGTGAGTGTGTGTGTGTATTTGTGTGTGTGAGTGTGTGTGTGTCCAGTCGGCTCGCAGAGATAAGAACACGGCCGTGGCAAGAAGGCCCTGCCTGTCGTAAGAGGCGACTAATGGGTAGGAGTCGAGAGGTGAAGAGTGTATGTGTGTGTGAGTGTGCGTGTGTGCGTGTGTGTGCATGTGTGAGTGTGTGTGTGTGTATTTGTGTGTGTGAGTGTGTGTGTCCAGTCGGCTCGCAGAGATACGAACACGGCCGTGGCAAGAAGGCCCTGCCTGTCGTAAGAGGCGACTAATGGGTAGGAGTCGAGTGGTGAAGAGTGTATATGTGTGTGCGTATGTGCGTGTGTGCGTGTGAGAGTGTGTGTGTATGTGTGTGTGTGTCCGTTCGGCTTGCAGAGATAAGAGCACGACCGAGGCAAGAAGGCCCTGCCTATCGTAAGAGGCGACTAATAGGTAGGAGTCAAGAGGTGAAGAGTGTATGTGTGTGTGTGCGTGTGTGCGTGTGTGTGTGTGTATGTGTGTGTGTATCCCTTCGGCTCGCAGAGATAAGAATACGTCCGTGGCAAGAAGGCCATGCTTGCTGTAAGAAGCGACTAATGAGTAGGAGTCGAGATGTGAAGCGTGTATGTGTGTATGTGTGCAAGTGTGTGTGTGTGTGTGTCCGTTCGGCTCGCAGAGATAGGTATACGTCCGTGGCAAGAAGGCCCTGCCTGTCTTAAGAGGCGACTAATGGATAGGAGTCGAGAGGTGGAGAGTGTGTGCGTGTGCGTGTGCGTGTGGGTGCGTGTGTAAGTGTGTGTGTATGTGTGTGTGTCTGTTTGGCTTGCAGAGATAAAAATACGGCAGAGGCAAGAAGGCCCTGCCTCTTGTAATGGGCGACTAATAAGTAGGAGTCGAGAGGTGAAGAGTGTATGTGTGTGTGTGTGTGCGTGTGTGCGTGTGTGTGTGCGTGTGTAAGTATGTGTGTGTGTGTCCGTTCGTCTTGCAGAAATAAGAACACGGCCGAGGCAAGAAGGCCCTGCCTGTCGTGAGAGGCGACTAATAGGTAGGATTAGAGAGGTGAAGAATGTATGTGTGTGTGCGTGTGTGCGTGCGTATGTGCGTGTGTGTGTGTGTGAGTGTGTGTGTGTATGTGTGTGTGTCCCTTCGCTCGCAGAGATAAGAAAAAAGCGGTGGCAAGAAGGCCATGCCTGTCGTAAGAGGCGACTAATGGATAGGAGTCGAGAGGTGGAGAGTGTGTGCGTGTGCGTGTGCGTGTGCGTGTGCGTGTGCGTGTGCGTGTGCGTGTGTGTGTGTGTGCGTGTGTGTGTGTGTCCGTTTGGCTTGCAGAGATAAAAACACGGCCGTGGCAAGAAGTCCCTGCCTGTCGTAAGAGGAGAATAATGGGTAGGAGTCGAGAGGTGAAGAAGTGTATGTGTGTGTGCGTGTGTGCGTGCGTGTGTGAGTGTGTGTGTGTATGTGTGTGTGTCAGTGTGTGTGTGTGTCCGGTCGGCTCGCAGAGATGAGAACACGGCCGTGGCAAGAAGGCACTGCCTGTCGTTAAGAGGCAACTAATGAGTAGGAGTCGAGAGGTGAAGAGTGTATGTGTGTGTGTGTGCGTGTGTGCGTGTGTGTGCGTGTGTGTGTGTGTGTATATGTTTGTGTCTGTTTGGCTTGCAGAGATAAGAATACGGCCGAGGCAAGAACTCTTGTAAGGGGCGACTAATAAGTAGGAGTCGAGAGGTGAAGAGTGTATGTGTGTATGCGTGTGTGCGTGTGTGCGTGTGTGAGTATGTGTGTTTGTTAGTTCGGTTTGCAGAGATAAGAGCACAACCGAGGCAAGAAGGCCCTGCCTATCGTAAGAGGCGACTAATAGGTAGGAGTCGAGAGGTGAAGAGTGTATGTGTGTGTGTGCGTGTGTGTGCGTGTGAGCGTGCGTGTGTGTGTGAGTGTGTGTGTGTGTTTTTTCGGCTTGCAGAGATAAGAATACGGCCAAGGCAAGAAGGCCCTGCCTGTCGTAAGTGGCGACTAATTGGTAGGAGTCGAGAGGTGAAGAGTGTATATGTGTGTGTGCGTGTGTGCGTGTGTGTGCGTGTGTGCGTGCGTGTGTGTGTGAGTGTGTGCGTCCGTTCGGCTTGCAGAGATAGGAATACGGCGGAGGCAAGAAGGCCCTGCCTGTCGTAAGTGGCGACTAATGGGTAGGAGTCGAGAGGTGAAGAGTTTATTTGTGTGTGTGTGTGCGTGTGTGTGCGTGTGTGCGTGCGTGTGTGTGTGAGTGTGTGTGTGTCCGTTCGGCTTGCAGAGATAAGAATACGGCCGCGGCAAGAAGGCCCTGCCTGTCGTAAGTGGCGACTAATTGGTAGGAGTCGAGAGGTGAAGAGTGTATGCGTGTGTGCGTGTGTGCGTGTGTGTGCGTGTGTGTGCGTGTGTAAGTGTGTGTGTATGTGTGTGTGTCTGTTTGGCTTGCAGAGATAAGAATACGGCCGAGGCAAGAAGGCCCTGCCTGTCGTGAGAGGCGACTAATAGGTAGGATTAGGGAGGTGAAGAATGTATGTGTGTGCGTATGTGCGTGTTTGTGTGTGTGTGAGTGTATGTGTGTGTGCGTGTGTGCGTGCGTGTGTGCATGTGTGTGTGAGTGTGTGTGTGTATGTGTGTGTGTGTGTCCCTTCGCTCGCAGAGATAAGAAAAAAGCGGTGGCAAGAAGGCCATGCCTGTCGTAAGAGGCGACTAATGGATAGGAGTCGAGAGGTGGAGAGTGTGTGCGTGTGCGGGTGCGTGTGCGTGTGTGTGTGTGTGTGTGCGTGTGTGTGTGTCCGTTTGGCTTGCAGAGATGAGAACACGGCCGTGGCAAGAAGGCACTGCCTGTCGTTAAGAGGCAACTAATGGGTAGGAGTCGAGAGGTGAAGAGTGTATGTGTGTGTGTGTGCGTGTGTGCGTGTGTGTGTGTGTGTGTATATGTTTGTGTCTGTTTGGCTTGCAGAGATAAGAATACGACCGAGGCAAGAAGGCCCTGCCTCTTGTAAGGGGCGACTAATAAGTAGGAGTCGAGAGGTGAAGAGTGTATGTGTGTATGCGTGTGTGCGTGTGTGCGTGTGTGAGTATGTGTGTTTGTTAGTTCGGTTTGCAGAGATAAGAGCACAACCGAGGCAAGAAGGCCCTGCCTATCGTAAGAGGCGACTAATAGGTAGGAGTCGAGAGGTGAAGAGTGTATGTGTGTGTGTGCGTGTGTGTGCGTGTGAGCGTGCGTGTGTGTGTGAGTGTGTGTGTGTGTGTCCGTTCGTCTTGCAGAGATAAGAATACGGCCAAGGCAAGAAGGCCCTGCCTGTCGTAAGTGGCGACTAATTGGTAGGAGTCGAGAGGTGAAGAGTGTATATGTGTGTGTGCGTGTGTGCGTGTGTGTGCGTGTGTGCGTGCGTGTGTGTGTGAGAGTGTGCGTCCGTTCGGCTTGCAGAGATAAGAATACGGCCGAGGCAAGAAGGCCCTGCCTGTCGTAAGTGGCGACTAATGGGTAGGAGTCGAGAGGTGAAGAGTTTATTTGTGTGTGTGTGCGTGTGTGTGCGTGTGTGCGTGCGTGTGTGTGTGAGTGTGTGTGTGTCCGTTCGGCTTGCAGAGATAAGAATACGGCCGCGGCAAGAAGGCCCTGCCTGTCGTAAGTGGCGACTAATTGGTAGGAGTCGAGAGGTGAAGAGTGTATGTGTGTGTGCGTGTGTGCGTGTGTGTGCGTGTGTAAGTGTGTGTGTATGTGTGTGTGTCTGTTTGGCTTGCAGAGATAAGAATACGGCCGAGGCAAGAAGGCCCTGCCTGTCGTGAGAGGCGACTAATAGGTAGGATTAGGGAGGTGAAGAATGTATGTGTGTGCGTATGTGCGTGTTTGTGTGTGTGTGTGAGTGTATGTGTGTGTGCGTGTGTGCGTGCGTGTGTGCATGTGTGTGTGAGTATGTGTGTGTATGTGTGTGTGTGTGTGTCCCTTCGCTCGCAGAGATAAGAAAAAAGCGGTGGCAAGAAGGCCATGCCTGTCGTAAGAGGCGACTAATGGATAGGAGTCGAGAGGTGGAGAGTGTGTGCGTGTGCGGGTGCGTGTGCGTGTGTGTGTGTGTGTGCGTGTGTGTGGGTCCGTTTGGCTTGCAGAGATAAGAACACGGCTGTGGCAAGAAGTCCCTGCCTGTCGTAAGGGGAGAATAATGGGTAGGAGTCGAGAGGTGAAGAGTGTATGTATGTGTGTGCGTGTGTGCGTGCGTGTGTGAGTGTGTGTGTGTATGTGTGTGTGTCAGTGTGTGTGTGTGTCCGGTCGGCTCGCAGAGATGAGAACACGGCCGTGGCAAGAAGGCACTGCCTGTCGTTAAGAGGCGACTAATGGGTAGGAGTCGAGAGGTGAAGAGTGTATGTGTGTGTGCGTGTGTGCGTGCGTGTGTGCGTGTGTAAGTATGTGTGTGTGTGTCCGTTCGTCTTGCAGAAATAAGAACACGGCCGAGGCAAGAAGGCCCTGCCTGTCGTGAGAGGCGACTAATAGGTAGGATTAGAGAGGTGAAGAATGTATGTGTGTGTGCGTGTGTGCTTGCGTATGTGCGTGTGTGTGTGTGAGTGTGTGTGTGTATGTGTGTGTGTGTTTCCCTTCGCTCGCAGAGATAAGAAAAAAGCGGTGGCAAGAAGGCCATGCCTGTCGTAAGAGGAGAATAATGGGTAGGAGTCGAGAGATGAAGAGTGTATGTGTGTATGCGTGTGTGCGTGTGTGCGTGTGTGAGTATGTGTGTTTGTTAGTTCGGCTTGCAGAGATAAGAGCACAACCGAGGCAAGAAGGCCCTGCCTATCGTAAGAGGCGACTAATAGGTAGGAGTCGAGAGGTGAAGAGTGTATGTGTGTGTGTGCGTGTGTGCGTGTGTGTGTGTGTGCGTGCGTGTGTGTGTGAGTGTGTGCGACCGTTCGGCTTGCAGAGATAAGAATACGGCCGAGGCAAGAAGGCCCTGCCTGTCGTAAGTGGCGACTAATGGGTAGGAGTCGAGAGGTGAAGAGTGTATTTGTGTGTGTGTGTATGTGCGTGTGTGTGCGTGTGTGCGTGCGTGTGTGTGTGAGTGCGTGTGTGTCCGTTCGGCTTGCAGAGATAAGAATACGGCCGCGGCAAGAAGGCCCTGCCTGTCGTAAGTGGCGACTAATTGGTAGGAGT